>NC_142804.1:28344734-28367196 GCF_049724085.1 Artemia sp. Qi Xiang Cuo | reverse complement strand
TAGGATGGAATTTTCCGGGGGGGGGGGTAATTTACACAGGATGAACTTGCCATGGAGGTATTTTCCTTGGAAAAGCAATTTTCCAGAGAGAGGGGCAGAATTTCCCAGCATTATTTGAAAAAAACGATCAGAAATTAAATAAAAGCTTACAGTTTTTAACTGTAAGCAAGGAGCAACATTAAAACTTAAAACGAGCAGTTTAAGAACGACTCCTGAAACACAAGGGTCATTTAATTACAATAAGAAGCTTTTTTAAAAGTACTGAAAAACTTTTCGTAAAGAGCGAGGTCTTGAGGAAAGGGCAATCCCCTTTATATACGGAATAATTTCTGTTTGTTTTAAGTTTTAATGTTACTCCATACTTTCAGTTGCAAAAACTTGTTTTTTATTTAATATGGAAAAAGATTAATTTGTTGATATTAGTGCTATCTGTATTTTTGAGTTAGCTGTAAAAGATTGTTGTTACATATCTATTTTTTCTAGTTTGTTGTAAGAGGTTGATGTGACATTTTTTTTCTTTTTTTTTATAATTTATGGACGGGTCTGGGGAGTCCTGTATCGTCTGATCTCATTGACCGATGGTGATGAATGACATCGGGTTGCTCCCTTTTTTTTGTTTGATTTATTTTTTATGTTTCTTTCCCCTTCCCATGTTTTCGGGCCATGGAGCCCATTAGGGGAGGAATTAGCCTATTTTCGTTTTTTTTTTGTTGCACATATATAGTTTTGAGGGAGAACACCGTACCAAACAAATAAGAGTTCTAAATATGGATATGCTATTTTATTAGATTAATTCATATATGGTTATTAGTACACAATAGGTTTTAGATATTACGTCATGTCACTTATTACGTCATATATGGTTATTAGTAGATAATCGGTAAAATGTTCGTTCTTTATTATAATGGGTTCGATTCCCGGTATTGGAAAATTTTTAACTCTATAATCTTCGAATATTAGAAGCTCTAAACCTCTAAACCTTATAAAGAAGCTCTAAACCTAGGACCCAGTGCCTAGCTATCCGTGGAAAACAAGAAAGAAAAAAGAAAAAAAGAAAAAAAATATCCCGTTTAGGCAGAATGTTGTAGTAGCAATTTCCTTTAAAATGAGCTATTATACAGCTCTCTATGATTTTCCAGTGCCCAGCTAGCTGAGGAGAAAAATCAAGCGGAAAGAAAAAAATATCCCGTTTGTGGAGAATAACGTGGTAAAAGTCTATTTTCTTGATTTTCAAGCCAATATATTTTCTTTGTTATTCAAGCCAAAGGACGGTAAGTTTCCTTTATAGAGGATTCGGACAAGGCGGTTCTAATGGTGTACTTTTTGTTTTGATCTGACTCTTTTTTTAGGAGTTGGGGGGTTTTATATTTCTTAACATTGGAGGTGATCGTCTCTTACTAGGTTGCTAGCTACCGCTGCAACCCGGATGGTCGGTTGAATACCTTTGCTTTTCTCTTTTCAAGATGCTATCTCTGTTTTTTTGGTAGTACTGTTTTTTTTAACTTGCGTGTAGATTGCTTGATTGAAACCATTATGTAACCATTAGTTGAATGTTTATGTCACGAATCAAGTATCAAGAACCTAGCAAAAAATTAAACTATTTTTAAATTTTCAGGTATTTTTCTAGTCTAAATTAAAAGATTAAAACTATTGTTCAGACACCATAAATATTTTTGCAGTTTATAACTTTAGTGATTCTGAACTAAAAACGAAAATAAAATAAAAATTAATTTTTTCAATTTTTACGTCACGTCGCTCATTAAGTCATGTACGGTTATTAGTACATAATAGGTTTTAGATATTACGTCTTGTCACCTTTACGTCATATATGGTTATTAGTAGATAATCGGTAAAATATTCGTTCTTTATTATAATACCGCTGCAACCCAGATTTGACTTTACTGTATCTTATAAGACTTCAGTTACTATGGACTACAGATCGGTCTTTATTATAAAAACCGTTCGAACCTGTCTATTTCTAGTTTGAATTAAAACATTAAAATTTTTGCTCAAGCACCGTAAATGTTTTTGCAGTTTACATAATAACATTAGTGATTCTTAACTGAATGCTACCGCTACCGCTGCAACCGGATCATGGTGTAATAGGTTAGCACTTAGGACTTTAAATCCTGTAATCTGAGTTCGAATCTCAGTGGAGCGTTTTTTAATTTTAAAATTAACTATACCGATCGTTTATATAACTTTACAGTTAGTAAAGGCATGAGTTTGTTCTTTATTATAATTATGATGAACCATATCGGTCCTTTATGTAAGTTGTTAGCTACCGCTGTAACCTGGATAATAAACTGATTACAAACAGGAAAAAACCTACGGCTTTTCTTGTTTGAAATAGTAAGAGACGAACCTCAAACAATCAAGTAGCTACTCCAATGATTGTCTTTTAGTGTAATTTGAACTAAAACATTAAAATTTTTGCTCAAGCACCGTAAATATTTTTGCCGTTTACATAATAATATTAGCGATTCTGAACTGAACTTAAATTTTTGAACTTTTTTTGTGTGTTAAAAATTAATTGCTTATACTCAAATACATCATAAAGCATTTTGATGACACCTATTGACGAGAGCAGCTTGGCACAGCGGAAACGTGCTGGGCATTTAATCTAGAGGTGGATAGATCAAAACCTAATCGAACCTAAATGGGCCAAAAACCTAGTGCGCTTTGGTTAGATTTCGATTCACCAACCTCTGAAGCTGCTTTTGATAATAAATATACTTCTCGATACGCCTGGTCTATTAAATACCTTTGCTTTTCTTTTATCAGGATGCTATCTCTGCTGTTTTGTGTAGTACTGCCTTTCTTTTAACTAACGCATAGCTTGCTTGGATGAAACCATATTAGTTCTTCAGCTTTGTATTCTTACGGAATGTTATATTATAATCATGACGTCATAACCAATGTCCTTAGAGGTAAATTCATCAGAGGAAGCGTCATAATGAAGCGGTTTTCTATTTACGTCATAACTATAACGTCACAACCAATATCATCAGAGGTAACTTCATAACGTAATGTTTTTCTATTCACTTCATAATTCTAATAAAACTATGACCATACGGATATTTTATATAATCAACTGTTTTGGGCTATAGTCAATACTTCCATTGTTACGGGATAAAGTTCCTCCTTTAATACAACATTTCCCTTTCTGTTAAAGCCAAAGGACAGGAAGTTTTCTATACAGGGGTTTTGGGACAAGGTGGTTCTAAAGGTGTACTTTTTGTTTTGATCTGACTCTATTTTTATGAGTTATAGGTTATTAGATTTCTTAGAATTGGAAGTGATCGTCTCTTACTAGGTTACTAGCTTCTGCTGCAACCTGGATGACTTTAAAAGATATGTCTGTTCTTACTATAATAACACCTCCAAATACCCCATACAAACCTTTCAGATAATATAGGTTATAGTTCGTTCTCTATTGTAAAAATTTGCCAAATAATATGCATTATTCAACCATTTCGGCTCTAGTTGCTCATTTTTGTGACTAGTGGACGTACTCGTCTATTACTAGGTTGCAGCTACTACTGTAACCACGATTATTTTAATATTTGAGATATCGTTTCTTACGTATTATTCCAAATATTGGACGTGATCGTCTCTTAGTAGGTTGCTAGATACCGCTGTAACCCGGAAAACCGTTCGAACCTGTATATTTCTAGTTTGATTTAAAACATTAAAACTTTTGCTCAAGCACCGTAAATGTTTTTTTCAGTTTACATAATCACATTAGCGATTCTGAACTGAATGCTACCGCTACCACTGCACTTAGGATCATGGTGTAATGGTTAGCACTTAGGACTTTAAAGCCTGTAATCTGAGTTTTAATCTTGGTGGAGCGTCCTTTAATTTTAAAATTAACTATACCGATCGTTTATATAACTGTACAGTTAGTACAGGCAAGAGTTCGGTCTTTATTATAATTTTTAGGAGTTATGGGTTTTTATATTTCTTAACATTGGACGTGATTACCGCTGCAACCCGGATAATCAAACAATCAAGTAGCTAACTAAATCTAATGTTTGCAATGGTTTGTTACTCCAATGATCGTCTTTTAATGTAATTAGTTACTATAGACTTTTAACCCAATTAATTTCCTTTAAAATGAGCTATTGAACAACCCTCTACGATGTTCCAGTGCCAAGCTGTCTGTGGAAAAGAAGAAAAAAGAAAAAAATATCCTGTTTAGGCAGAATGTTGTAGTAGCTGCCACTTTTCTTGATTTTCAAGCCAATATATTTCCCTTGCTGTTCAAGCCAAGGGACTGAAAGTTTCCTATACAGGAGTTTCGGACAAGGCGGTTCTAATGGTGTACTTTTTGTTTTGATCTGACTCCTTTGTTAGGAACTATGGGTTTTTATATTTCTTAACATTGGACGTGATCGTCTCTTACTAGGTTACTAGCTACCGCTGCAACCCGGATACCGCTGTAATCCCGATAAAAAACAGGAAAATATTACAAACAGGAAAAAGCCTACGGCTTTTTCTTCTTTGAAATAGTAAGAGACGAACCTCAAACGATCAAGTAGCTAAGTAAGTCCTATGCATGCAATAACTTTTTATTCCAATGATCGCCTTTTAATGTAACACATCAGTTACTATTGGAGAGAGATCGTTCTTTAGTGTAACGTCTTCAGAAACAACAATATAATTTCGTGTTTTTCTATTCACGTCATAGCTCTAATATAAAACTATGATGACATTCATTATTTATCTAGTAGGGTTTCAGACAAGGTAATTCTAATGATGTACTTTTGTTTTGACCTAACTCTATTTTTAGGAGTTTTGTTATATTTCTTAGCATTGGACTGATCGTCTCTCACTAGGTTGCTAGCTACTGCTGCAACCCAAATTCATATATATATTTATTTATGAGAGGCAGCCTGGCCGAGTGGTCCAAGGCACTGGTGTTAGCCACCAGTCTCTTCGGAGGCGTGGGTTCAAATCTTACCGCTGGTATACGATTATGTTTGAAAGACTGCAGTGTGAAAAGACATCGAAAATGCAGTTTTTGGTGGAAAAATTTATTCTCTTTTCGAAATAATTTATTTTAGTTACAAAAGGTTTTTAACCCAATTAATTTCCTTTAAAATGAGCTATTGAACAACCCTCTACGATGTTCCATTGCCAAGCTATCTGTGGAAAAGAAAAAAAGAAAAGAAAAAAAAATATCCCGTTTGGGGAGAATAACGTGGTTAAAATCAATTTTCTTGATTTTCAAGCCAATATATTTCCCTTGCTGTTCAAGCCAAGGGACAGAAAGTTTCCTATACAGGGGTTTCGGACAAGGCGGCTCTAATGGTGTACTTTTTGATTTGATCTGACTCCTTTGTTAGGAACTATGGGTTTTTATATTTCTTAACATTGGACGTGATCGTCTCTTACTAGGTTGCTAGCTACCGCTGCAACCCGGATGGTGAAACAAATACATACAAAAGCTCTAGATATTTCGATGACATAGGCAGTCATCATCATCAGTAGAGAAACGAACGTATTAAAATTAAAACAGACTATATATACTGAAACAAAATAATAACTTCCAGGTTAAAGTAAGTTTCTGGGCCGTTGACCTAGAAGGTCTTGTAATTAACTGTCTTGACTTCTTTAACATTGCGTTGAATTATTAATAAAGGTGGTACAAACTTCTTTTCTTCTAATTACAAAATGAAATGTTGGTGAATTTATCTCCTACTCTTCTATTTATCTTCTTATCTTCTATCAACTAATGACATTTATTTGAGGAAATCTGGTATATAAAATCCAAGCAAGAAATATCAATAACCGTATAAGAAATGGAAGATAAAATAAGTCTTATCCCAAAAAGGTAAATGGCAAACGATGTAGCCTAATTAAAACAGATAAATAAAAGAATATCTTTCTAGTTCTTATGCTCATGAAACCAGTTCTTAAATTGTTGCATTTCGAATGGCTTCTCTGGAAAAATTGAAAAATAGTTGCCTAAAACGTACTAGATAAGAAAGATAACTTAGGGAACAAAAATGACAATGAACACAGTTTTCCTGCAAAAAAACACCTCTGGTCGAACATATTATGATCAGCTAAATTATGATATTTAGCGAATCAATGCAGAAAAGAACTTTGTTTCCCTTTTCATCACTTTGCTTCCTCGTGCCCGGGACCGAAAAGTCTAGATTGAGGATCTAAAATAGGAGACATACTGCTGGTTTATTAGAGGACTGATATATATTGAGTTGAATTCAGTTTCCGTTTTAAGCTTTGTAGGGACATGCATTTAGCATTTACCTTATTGGGAAAATCATGTTTGAAGTTTGCAGGCGTGCACAGCAAAGGGTTAGGCAGATGTTTGAAATAACAAAAAAGCCTTGTTATGCTAAAATCTTCAAAATTTTCCTCGTGGGATACACATGTCCCTTTGAATTACATAGGTAAGTTAATAGTATTTTTTAATTCTTATGACAAGGTATTTTCAAGAAATATATATTTATTTTTGTGGTTTTGCTTATTTTAGGAGCTTATTTAGCTTATTCTAACTTTTGCTTATTCTAGGAACTTATTCCAATTGTCTAGAAGTCTTGATGTATTTTTTTTTTTACTTGCAGATAAGAATGCCTCCTTCGTCCAAAAGGAAACAACATGAAAGTTTTTCATCTAGTAGTGATTCTTCAAATGACACATCCTCTTCTTCTGATGAAGTCCATAAGAAAAGTAATTCAATGAAAAGAAAAACTCTTGACAAAAGTAAGGCAGATGAATCTGACTCTTCATCCTCAGAAGGAAGAACTAGTAATAGCGAGTACAACAGGAAAGAAAAACTTAAATCAGAGAAGCAAGATAGAAAAAAAAGAAGGAAGAAACAAAAATATGACTCATCATCAGTAAGCTCAGAGGAAAGTTATGATGATGAACGTAAACGGAAAAAAGGAGTGAATCCAAACAATGCTAAAGAAATGAGCATTAGTAAGAGGAGCAAAAACAGGAGTGAAATCAAAGAGAAAAAAGTAAAGACTCTAGATGAAACGAAAGCAAGAAATATGAGTAGCATTATGGATGTCGGAACTGACCTGACAAAATCGGCAGCACCTCCTAAATCAGGAAAGACAAAAAAATATGAAACAGAGCATCGGGATCGAGGAGATGTGGAGACAAGGACCAGACAAAGGACTGAACAAGGTTCTAAGGAAAAAGAAAAGAATACCCACCAGAAGAGAAGCGATGAATGTGACAAATCTGTTGTGGATCGCGAGGGAGCTAAGCGGGGGCGTGTTAGCTGTGAAAGATCGGATGAAGGCTTAAGTAGTAAGGAAACAAGGAAGAGAAGAAAGTACAAAGAATTAAAGCGCAGTTCAGACTACTTGGACCTAGATCAGCCAAGGTCTGTTTCACCAGAGGGCTATTGGAAGGCCAATATGGAAACTCTGCAGTCCCCAGAAAGGAGTCGAGATAGAACGCCGGTAAAGATTGGTGGAAGATATTGGGATAAAAATACAGAAGGAGATGAAGCAAGAAAAGAGGATGCTAGTGATGATGCCGCTCAAGGAAAGTCAAAATTCGACAAAGAAGGAAAGAAGCCTGAAGATTCTGCAACATTGGCTGAAACAAAACAGGTTGAAATGCTGACAACTAGAACAGGAGGTGCTTATATTCCTCCAGCTAAATTGAGGCTCATGCAACAACAAATAGGGGACAAGTCAAGGTTAGCATAATTACATTTAAACTAAAGACTCTAGACAAAATGTGTTCTAAAGACGCCTATCACTAATAAACATTTCACAGTTCGTATTTAATAAAAAAAGGAATTAGCCGTTGAAAAAAAGTGAAAGGGTAACAAGGAAACAACTTACTGCAGGGTATGCAAACAAGAAAAGGGGCTAATAAAATATTCACCTGAAATATTCAAAGGGAAAATGAGAGTTGCCAGGATAGAAAAAAGGCAAAAAAAAGTCAGTGTAAAAAGACTAATAGCTCTATCTCCAAACTAATTAAAAAGAAAATGTTTTTGAAGAAGATGTTTTTAAAAGAAAAGTAAAGATTTGAAAACCTAAGACAAGCAAAAATAAATTCCTGCAGTAAATCAAACTTAAAACGACCAAGAGTTGCCATCAATGAATAAATAAAACCGAAAAGGAGCGGAAACTAAAATAATTAAACATATCAAATATTATAATAACTGTTTGTATTTTGAGAGGTTTTTTTTTTTGTCAAAACAGAAACAAATTATAAAAAATGACGTAAAATCACTATTATAATCAAGATGACTGGACAAAACTAATAAAAATAAAATGAATGTATTAATGTCAAATGATTTTATATCCTGGAAATCTTTATTTTATTTAACAAGTATTTTTGGAATTTTCAGTTTTATAATACTTGAGAAATTAAAAAAAAATATTTGGTTTTCAGTAAAGCACAAATGACGTAATAGTCCTTAGAAGGTTTAGTGTAGGGGGGCAGCAGCCCTTCTCCTGTTTGTGGCAATTTCTGTCGCTTCTATGTTTAAGTAGTTATCCATTTTAGTTTTTACTCGTTTTAGGATCTATTTATTCGTTTACATTAGTATCTATTGTATTTATGTTTAATGTGTTTATTTGTTTTGATTTCTGTCGGATCTTGGTATCATGTAGTCATTGATAGTAAATTCAGGTCGCTTTAAGTTTGAATTACTATAGAACTTTAATCATAGAGCTCCTTACTTTTCTGTAAAAAAACTTTTTCTGCAAACAACCTTTAGAAATTGTTTTATGGTCGTATTTATGGCTAAAGTTTATTTATGATAATATATAAATATCTTTTTCATTTTATGGCCATTTTACAAGCCTGGATGCCCATAGTGTCTTTAGATTTAGTTCAACATTTTGCGAGCATTTTAACTGATTACCCCTTGCTATTCCTTAGATGCCCTTTTTTACAGCCTGGATACACACAGTGTCTTTTGATTTACTTAAACATTCCCTGAAAGTTTCAACTGAATACTATGTTGTTTCTGTGATATTGCGGATGCGCCTTTTTAACAACCTGGATGTACAAAGTGTCTTTTGATTTTTGGTCTACTTCTCCCTAAACATTTCCTAAAAGTTCACTGAACATTTATAGCCATTCCTGAGGTATTGTAGGTACATCCCCCTCAACATATTATGATTTAGCAAAACATTCCCTGAAAGTTTTAACTTAATATTCTACCCGTTCTTGAAATATTGCAGATGCTCCCTTTGGACAAGCTTGATGTACATAATGTCTTTTAATTTTGTTCAACATCCCCCCAAATTCCCGGAAAATATCAACATACTGTAAACTGAGTAGACTTTGTACCACTTTCTGGGGTTTTTAGCTCACAAATTCTCTAATTTTTGACAGAAACAGCTAAAAATTTCAGAAAAGGTGCAACTAAGTCTCTAGAAAACATGAAGTAATGAAAAAAAAAAAATTTGATTTTTTTCCTATCTTTTTTTTTTAATTGTTTATGGTCCAATCTCACCCCAATGGTCGGGGTGACATTGCACCAGCGTATCTTGCTAATGAGAAACCAAAGACGTGTGTAAACAGGGTTTACTTTGGTCCACAAACTTTATTTTAAAAAAAATTAGCATAAATTTGGCATTGATTCTGGAACTTTGGGATTAAAGTAACTTCTCATCTTCACATATAAAAACGCAAACTAAGCTAAATAAAATTTGACTGAAGAACAGAAACAATCTCAGAAGTCCACAAATATAAATCTGGTCAGCCTAGTTGAAGACACACCAGGAGCTGGCTCTGGTTCTTTGAGTATTTTCATGTCGGTCACCGGGTAGTCTTCAATATTGTCATGGTCAGGCCATTTCCAAATATTGGGTCTGACCATTTGCATTGACTTGATTTTGAAACTTCTGTTCTTTTCTTCAATGATCATGCCAGGGAATTTCTCCCCTTCATAAACAAACTGAACATAATTTCCCACTTTCAGTTGCAGATTCTGGTTCAGACCATTAGTTGTATCACTGGTGCTCTTCCGCTTTTTTGTACAACTTTCCTTGCCCTGTTTTTCTAATATTCTGAGAAGCTCTTCTTCATCAGAGCTATCACCAGATTGTTCATTGGACATCCTGCCTGTACTGGTAATATCTTCAACCAAATAGCTTCTTCCAGTAGGGACGTTTACCTTTTTTCGTTTTGTAGTCTTTGCTGACTCATTTCCGTGCCTTAGCTCCTTCAGATAGTCTATCACAGTATTGTTCAACACTTGAGTTGTGTTGGTTGTATCTGCATTAAAGCATGAGGGAAGGCGCTGAAGAACTTTGTTTCTGTTCAGAGGATATATTCCACACTTTTTAAAACCACTTTTCATATTTTCTGTTCCATTTCCTTCTTCGAGACACTGTAGCACTTCTTTCAGCAATTTCGGAAAATCAGCCTTCGGTATGCCAACTGGCGATCCATTCTTTTTGGTTTTGTACCTCAGAAGTATTTGTCGCCATTTCATTTTCATTGGTCGAAAATATGCGACATCTAAGGGTTGCGTCAAATGCATTGAATTAGGCAGGAGTGAGATAAATGCAATGTTGTTCTCTTTGCAAGCCTTGAGAACATCAATGCTGATGTGGGATGAAAGGTTGTCAGAGATGACAACTTTTCTGCCTGGCTTTTTCTTTAATACTGGCATGAGTAACTGAAGAAAGTAGTCTTCAAAGCAAGTCAGGTCAATCCAACCAGACTTGGTGCGATTATATCGAGAACCAGCTGGTCCTCCTTCGACCCAGGATGTCCACATCCCCTCACTTTTGTAAATCACATAAGGTGGCAGCAGTTCACCAGCAGCTGTCCCTGTTATCATGATCATCGTTGAGGCTTTTGACGAATTTAGCACCCGCTCTGGGTACTTTGAACCTCTTTTTGTCAGAATTGTTTTTGAGCCTGGGTGGTTGGTTAAGTTTGTTTTGTCAAAATTGATTATATTACCTGGTGGAATGCTATCTAATTCCTTTTCAAGGTGGTCAAAGTAATTGTTGAGCACTTCAGGTCCAATCTGCACTCTTGTGTGCTTTATATTGCTTGCAAATTGTTCAGTTAACTCATCATGTCTGAAGATGAAACTCTTGGTCCACTCTTCTCCTGGCAGATTGTCTTTAAATCGCCTCACTTTCTTCCCAGTCCTGTCCAAATATGCTTTCACTAGATAGCAGAGGTCACAGCGATCAAGAGGAAAGCCTGCCTCTGACAAGGTGATCACAGTATGGACAAAATAACTTTCTTCTTGGGCAGACAGCTCGGTTGGACCGCCAGTTTTACCAGTATGCTGCTTATGAAGTTTGTTCATCAGGGTGCTTTGGGGTATTTAGTACTTTTTAGCTGCATCGTGTGTCGTCATACGGTTGTGCTGTATATCGCGTAATGCTTTTTCAAGTGTTTCTGTACTATAGTCAACATACCTCCGACTTCCTGGCTGTCTTTTGTGCTTGCGTGGCATCTTCAGCTCTTAACCTACAAAGAAAAGGCAAATGTTAGCTAAAGTTTGTGTTGGTACAAAGTTACCCCATTTTGACTTCTGGAAATGATCATTTCCAGATTTTCTTCTCTCACTGGTCCTCATTCAGTGATAGGATTGATTTCTTTGAGTTTTTTTGCTGACAGGATGTCCAGGAACACGCTGACCTGAAAAAAAATAACACCAGTCAATTGATAAGTCCAGAGCTGATGCAATTTGTAAAAGGAAGTAAAATTTGCCAAAACTTCACTTGTAACACAATTTTTTTTTTAAGCCAAACAACTTGAGCAAATTCAAAGATAACTGGTGCAAGACTTTACCTTATGAACTTTCTTGATTGAGAAAAAAACTGGAACTGCAACTTCTCAGATTTTGGAGCCCAAGCCATTCATATCTTTTTTTTCAGCTTTGGTCCAAAGTTACCTCCTTGGTCCAAAGTCTACTCAGTTTACGGTAATGCATTTAGCCGTTCCTGAGATATTTTAGATTTGCTATTTGACAACTTGGATGCCTATATACCTCGATTTAGTTCTATATTTTACTAAACATTCCCTGAAACGTACAACATAATACCCTTAGTTGTTCCTGAGATATTGCAGAAACGCTCTTTTGAAAACTTGGTTGCACATAGTGTTTTTTGATTTAGTTCAACATCCCCTTAACATTCCCTGAACGTTTCGACTTAATACCCTTAGCTTTTCCTGAGATGTTGCTGACATTCTTTTGACAATCTGGATGGATATTATGTCTATTCATTTAGTTCAACACCCCCTCCCCCTCAACATTCCCTGAACTGTCAGCTTAATATTCTAGCCGTTAATCTAATATTGTAAATACGCCCTCTAGATAGCTTGGATGCACATAGTATCTTTTGATTTAATTCAACAATCCCTGAAAATTTCAACTTAATATCCTTTGCCGTTTCTAAGATTTTGATGATACGCCCTTTAGACAACCTGGTTGTTAATTTATTTCATTTCCTCCTTCTACATTCCCTGACAATTTCAGCTTTTAATCTTAGTTTTTTTCTAAAATATTTCAAATGGGCTCTTTAGTTAACTAGGTAACCTGGATGTAAATTATGTCTTTCGATGTAGTTCAACATCCCTCTCAACATTTCCTCAAATTTTCATCCCTCAATTATTCCTGAAATATTGCTGACACACCCTTTTGACAACCTGGATAGATATTGTGTCTTTTGATCTAGTTCAACCTGCTCCTCAACATTCCCTGGAACTTCCAACTTAATATTTTAGTTGTTCTTGAATTATTGCCGGCACGCCCTTTAGATAACGTTGATGCACACAATGGCTTCTGATTTAGTTCAACATTTCCTGAAAATTAATGCTTAATATTCTTGGCTGTTTTTAAGATGTTGTAGATGCATCTTTTTTTCGTGTCTTTTGATGTAGTTCAGTATCTCTCTCAATATTCCCTAAATATTTTCAACTTATACCCTTAGCTGTTCCTTAGATATTGCACAAGCCCCAATTTTCCGTTATAAAACATGTTAAAACAATTGCCAATTTGCATTATTGACAGCCCGTTCTCCTTGGGCTTTGTAGGGTCTTGTCATTCTTGGAAACATATTTATTGGGCCTTTCGAATACTTTGAGCAAAATGGCTGACTCAGAATGTTGATCGTATGAATTTCTAGGCTACTGATCGAATGTATTTGGAACTAGAAAAAACGGTAAGATGAAGGCGCTATTTGTGCTCCAATTACTTTTGACTTTTTAAAGGGCACTAGAATTTTCAGTTTCCAATCGAATTAACTCTCTCGGAAGTTTCTTAGACCATCCCTTCCATATGAAATGGCATTGGAAAAATAGTAATGCATTGGAGGCTTATGGCTCTTTACTACCAATAGATTAGTAAGTTAATATAAATAAGAAAAAGAGTTTGATTATTATCTTTTGAAATTTCTTAACTTTTCGAGTACTGTATGTTTTTATGTGTATTATTAGTTATTTGCGTTAGCAAAAAAGAAAAAGAATTTACATTAGAAAATGGAACTGAAAATTTGCAATTCAAGCTTCCTTTGTGTTCTGTTAATAATAATAAAAAAGAAAATGTGACATAATTTGTAACTAATTAAATAATAACTTGCATAATTCTGAGTTTTTCTTTCTTTTTTACAGCCCTGCATATCAGCGTATCGCCTGGGAGGTGTTGAAGAAAGCCATTCATGGTCTAATCAACAAAGTTAATGTGGCCAATATCGCTTCTATAGTCCGTGAGCTGTTTAAGCACAACATCATTCGAGGGAGGGGTCTCCTCACCCGTTCTATCATGCAAGCTCAGGCTGCGTCTGAGTCATTTACACATGTATATGCTGCTTTGGTGGCCATCATTAATACAAAGGTTAGTATGCGCATGCTATTATGTATTTGGTAATTAATCAATTAATGAAGTTTTACCGTTTTGAAACGTAGATTGAGTTATACGGATGGAGCAATATCAGGGAGTTAAATAATTTATTTCAGGAAGGCTATGACTCAGTGAAAAGCTAGCTTTCCTAGGAAGAAGAATTAGGACACAAAATTTACCAAATAAGGTAAAAACTCGTAGAATTATTTCACTTTTGTGACCTGAAAATTTTCACTGCATCAATGATTTGAATCATTCCTGTAATACATATCTGGGGCAGGGGAAAATATTTGCAAGGGGAAGGAGAAAATCCTTAAGGGGGAAGAGAAGGAAAAATATGCAGGGAAAAATCTCTAGGACACAAAATTTACCAAAGAAGGTAAAATGTCATAGAATTATTTCACTTTTGCTGCCTGAAAAGTTTTCACTGTATGATTGACTTGAATCATTCCTGTAATTCATATCTGTGGAAGGGATTAATCTTTAAAGGGGAAGGGGAAAATCCTTAAAGGGGAAGGGAAGGAAAAAAGTTTAGGGAAAAATCCCTAAAATAGAAGCAGATGTGCAGAAAACATAGGAAGAAATGTAAACATCGGGAAATTTAGGTGGAGTTGGGCACAAAGATCCTTTGTCGGGCCTGAGTGTGTACCTGGCTTTTCTCCATTGAAACAATGTAATTTAGATTCAGAAAAAGGATGTCGCTTCGTTATACCTTGGTTAATTTTTGTTTACTAGAGGTTTTTTATGTTGACTGGTATATTGGAAAATATTGTCAGGTCATTAATTACATATTTAAGAATTTTGAATAAAAGATCTCAGTCGAAAATCAGTAATTGTAACTGAATATAAACACGATTAGCCTGCGTAAGTTCCTTGACTATATTAGCACCACTTAGGTTTAGTTTGGATTAGTCTCCCCAGTTAATTCTCTGTCATCAGTAGCTACAAATCTCTTAGAAAAAAAAATCCTTTTTTCTTTTGTTGCAAATAGAGGAAGGAAAGTTTGTTTTTCATTAAAGAAAGGTATGCTTTTTAAATCCTCCACAAAGGTTAATCCATGTCCTTAGGAAATTCTTAGGAAAAAAAAATCCTTTTTTCTTTTGTTGCAAATAGTTTGTTGCAAATAGGGGAAGGAAAGTTTGTTTTTCATTAAAGAAAGGTATGCTTTTTAAATCCTCCACAAAGGTTAATCCATGTCTTTTTAAATTGATAATTGAAATTATTGTTGTAGTCCAGAACTCAGTTACCAATAATGTTCATATTGTTATTACCTTCAGCCTAAATAACAACAAATTCAGCTCCTAAACTGTGTGTAAATTAATGTTATAAAGTTACAATACATAAAAATGGCTAACATTTTCGTCAGTTCTGCACTTAGTGTAATGCAATTTGCTTATAATTTCGTGATATCCGCTGTCTTGGAGCGAACATAATAATAAATAATGAATTATCATTAATAATGATTTATTTCTAGACAAGCCCCTCCCCCCATGTAATCAGTGATACTGGCAAGGAAAAGGGAGACTGGTAGGGTTTACTCTGCTTGGTGCTGTTGAAATAGAATAGGCCCAATAATTTTTGTTGGATAGAGCTTGTTATGATTTGTTATGGTTTCATTCAGGTCGACAACTCTAAATCACTTCTTGTGTGAAAAAAAACAATTTAATGGTGAATCGTAAGCTTATTTGTTTCAATCATTGAATATTCTGATTTCTTTTTCTAATCGTTAACTTTCTCTACTTCATCAGGGATACAAGACCAAGTTCCATCATCTTCATCAAACAATCCAAAATAAATGGAAGAAATTTTGAAGAAATATTAAGTTTTATTAAAAAGTCCGTGGTAACGGACTGTAAGTAAGAAGTGACTCCGTCCAAGCGAAACTATATAAAACGGAATTTTGATAACAATTGATGCAGCGAAAGAATTAGCTTTTTATGCTAATTCCAATCATATATAACTCATTAAGTTTAGTTTTACCCATCAAAAGCTGTGAGCTTGAGAAAATTTTGCTAAAGTTTTGAAAAATAGGATTAGAAATACTCCCATAAAGTCAAGCAATCTTAATCAAAATTTTGAGATAGCCGTTCGATTCGGCATTGTTGAAATGTCCAATAACTATGTCTTTGGGGGTGACATAACCCAAAATAGCCCCTGGAAAGTTTCATAGGGAAATTTTACACGGGGAGGGAGGAACGGGGATTTTGTGGCAAGATTTGAAAAACGGTGAGAAATTACATACAAAAGCAAGTTTTTTCGACTAAAAGTAAAGAGTAACATTAAAACTTAAAACCAACAGAAATTGTACTGTATATGAGGGGGATACCCCTGCTTTAGTCCCCGCTCTTTACGCTAAAGTTAGAATTTTGTCACAATTCTTTAGGAAAGACTGCTCAAACATGAGGGCCGTTGGATTTTAGTGAGAAGCATTTCTAAAGTTCTCAAAGACTTTAGCGTAAAGGTCGATGAAGGGGTAGTCCCCTTCGTAAACGGAATAATTTCTGTTCGCTTTTAGTTTTAATATTGCTTTTTACTAACAGTCTTAACAAACTGTTTTTTATCTATATTTATTAATAGTTTTATTATAGCTGCAAAGGCTTGCTGAGGTCCAGACAAATCGTTAAAGACACTATTGCTTTAAAGATTTTCCCATGCATTAGCCACTTGTTTTTTTTTCGTTTTTCTTTTTTTAGTGTTATCAATCCTCGCTGATTATAATCTATTAAAATATTCCCTTGCTTATGTGTTGCTAAAAATCAGCGTTTACAAATCTGAAATATATTTCAAGTCTATTTTCAATAAAAATAAGCAAAAACCAAGTTGTAGTTTTATTTCTGAAAAGAGCAAAGGAAATTTGTTTTTAGTTTTCTCCCGTATGTAAAATCTCAATCATGTAAGTGAATAAGTATACACATAGCGTAATGAATGCACAAATATTGTTGACCGTATCTCAAACAGGAAGCTGTACGAATAATGTGGGTCGATCCTGCTTTCTAGGGCTATAATGAAAGGAAGGTTGAGATGGCTAGGACACGTTCTGCAGATGAAGGTTGATAGATTGCCAAAGATCGTCCTTGTCGGACAACCGTCTAGGGCTAAACGGAAAGCAGGTCATCCTCGTCTGGGGTGGGAGGATATCATAAAGAGAGATTTAAAGGAAATAGGAATTTTCTGAGAGGCTGTAAAGTGGGAGACTTTGAATAGATTGGGATGGAGGAGGAGCGTGCGTAGCTGTCTTGACCTCAGGCGGTTTGGTGCTGCGGTGAGTTGTTAGCAGTAGTAGTAGTAGTTCTAAAGATTTAGCTCGTGTTGGATATGTTAGTAAATGTTTTTTTTTTGTATTTATGGATAAAGCTAGCTAAACAAGCCAATTTTCTTCTTTCAGTTTTTTCAGTTTGCTCAATAATAACTGTCACCTGATGTTTTATTTGAAAACTGATTATCTCTCGCCCCCCCCCCCAACTATGTGCTACAAATGCAGGCATTTAGCTCAAGAGCCAAAGCGTGAAGCGATAATACTAGTAGCTTGCCGTTGTTCCGTCTCCCAGTATTCCAACAAGACTCGATCATTTTCCTTAAAAGTTTTTGGTGCGATTATTCCCTTGTTAGTTTTGGACTTGGCGTCGTTTGTTTGTTAACATTTGAATTCGATAATGGCACTGAGACTTAGAAAAACAAGTGGAACTGAACTGCATATTCTTTCCCAAAATTAGTCGTGAACTAAAAGAAACTAAGACTTAAAAAAAAGCTCTTTATTTAAAAAAAAATTAAGTTACTGTAAAGTCACTAAAATTTGTTAATAGTCTATTAGAATAATACTAGTGATTTCCAATAAAACTGTCTAGTTTATAAAGCTTAAGGGGGCCTGGGTCGTTTTGACTAGATGGCAAAATATTTCTGAAGAGGACACTCTGTGAAACTGTGATGGAGAAACCTACCTCTTTCTAATATTATTAGTTTTCAAGGTAAATAAACATGGCTGATGTGATCAATTGAAGATTTGATGCATCTGTCAATGTTGATTGAAAGAAAAACAAAATTGAAGGAAGAGCTTCTATAGGTTGAATTATTATTATTTCAGTTTCCTAACATTGGCGAGCTGATGCTGAAACGATTGTTACTTCAATTTAAACGTGGTTTCAAACGCAATGACAAGACTGCGTGTATTTCGGCTTCGAAGTTCATCGCCCATCTCGTGAATCAACAAGTCGTAAGCTGTTTTTATTTTGTTTTTAGATGTTAAATGCTTTTTCTTTCATTTTTAGTAGCTTTTTCAATTTTGAATATATTCGTGCTTCTAAGACAGGAAGAATAAGCGGAGTCTAAGTGAACCTTCGAATAAAATAAGAACTATTTACCTTTTTTAAAATTTTAGCCACAGTTGTAGTCTTTAGCATTAAGTTCAGTCTAGAAATTGCATGTGTATTTGCCTTACTCTGTTGATATTTGTACAGTATAAATATTAAGCAGTGACCCTAGATAGAAAACCAATGCCTCATTTCGAAATCATTAGAAAGCTCAACCCAAAAACTATCTAGGCTTTGATGATTGGGCCTTGGGTTTATTGAATCTATTGTGAATCTCATAAAATAACCAGTTGAACATTAATTCTTTCGACCTACTTATTACTTGAAATACATTATTAAAGTTTATAAAGCACAGGAATTAAAAATTTGAAGAAACGGTCTTTCGAAATAGAAAAAATCTTAATTCAATCATCGAATTTAATAGATGATCGAATAATGTTTTTTGTTTATGTGTTATTTACGCTCTTGTTTCGTAATTTTTGCGGACAGTTTACCATCCAAGGGTGAATTTTATTATGAAAATAAAGGAAAGAACAGGTAATTGCAAGGTAATTGTAAGGTAATTGATAATGATTAAAATTCTATTCCGCTATTCACTATTTTCAAAAAATCAAATAAGGACTATTTTTAACAAAACAACGGTCCTTCCTAAATAAAATCCCTTTGAGGATTAATTTTTTCGTAATTATTCTTGTGAATTTTCTTGTAAGGAAAAGAGATAATGCAGAGTGCCAACGATTGGCCGTTGCTTTCTATTGGGCCTGTTGTATTTTGTACAATTTTTTTTTGTACAATATTTTGTACAAAATGGCTTTTATTTTACTAAGCCTTATGTTGTTAGCTCCCCCCCTATCTCCTTAAAAAGTCATATGTGATAGCCGATATAAGGTAGCTAAAGCTTCGGTCTAAGGTTAGCAGTTTTCAGATAATTTATAGTTTTTTTTCTGGACTTTTATTATTTGACAGCATATCTAAAGCCAATGAAATTACAAATATCCACAAGATATTTCAGGGTGGAAAATGTCAGGAAGAAGACAGTGATCAAATCATCTGTAATTGGGATGACAGTTTAACTATGACGGGATTAAATTCTACAATATAATTCTAGCTAAATAAGCTTAATTTGAAACAGTGCTATTGACATGCACCTGAGTGCAGGGGAAGGGCGGGACAAGGGAAAATTACCCCTCAGATTGGAAAATAGGACCCCTCCCTTAAAATTATAAAATATAACCCTATTAATTAAAGCTTTTCCGTTTCTGGATCTTCCTCTCCCCAGGATAAATATGAATTTATATGATATTACATAGATCATTTCTGCTATCATATATCTTTGCTTATTTATATTATATATGTGATAAATATTTTTTTTCTGACTAATTTATTTCTTACTGTTCTCGGACTATGAAGAGAAGAAATACGTTTTTTTTGTATTCTTTGAACTTCAGCGATCCATAGCAGCCTACCCCCCCCCCCAAGTTTTAGCAACCTGTATTTATAGTCGGTATTATCATTATAGGCGTACCTGTTTACAGGCAAAATAATGGGAGCACATATCCCTTTCACCTCTCGCATGAATTTTGCAAAGATTTTCCCACCTACCAATATTTTACGTAAAATACGCAAACATTCAATATGCTTGAAAGTTTTTCTAAAGTTGAATTATTGGAGCTACCCATCCCTCCTTCTTTTCAAGGGGATGTTTTCTGATTCCAGGTTAAACCTGTGAATCATAGGGTCAATAGTCTGATATTAAAAGTTTTTGTGGGGAAGGGAAGGTGCTTCAAAATTGAGAAGAAAGTTTTAAGCAACACTTAGAAGGAGAGAGAGAGAGAGAGAGAGCGAGAGAGGGGGTATGAACAAAATTCCGCAACCTAGTTTGCTCTTCTGTAGGGAAAACCCAGAGGGATTTGTTTAATAGCTGGTAAAAGAAAAGTTGACATCACTCATTGGCATGAATAAGACTCAAATAAAGGAAAAAGGAGAAAAATCATTTACAGAAAACTTAAACGGAAAATAGAAAAGAAAGAAAGTAGGTTTTGTTGCAATGATTTTGGCAAACCAGTCATTTGATCAAATCTCTTTGGAAGAATATTTTCATTGACTTGACCATACTTTTCATGTTTATACAAGCTGCAGTTTGCGCTAAAACCTGGTGATATTTTTTTTCTTAGCTTGACAGAGGCTTGTTTTTTTTGTTTGTTTTTTTTGGATGATAAATTGATAGAAAATCCTTCCCTGAGTCAGAAAAAGTATAGGATTGCACTCTTAGTTTTGCTCTAAAAGGAATTCAATGGGATTAGAAATAAAAATTTAACAATTGACACGGAAATAGCTCAATCCTGCATAGGCTTCAGCGATCAATAGCAGCCTCCCCCTATGGGGAGGCTGCTATGGATATAAGCTACTACTGGCTTGGATATAAGCTACTGCTAGCTTATATCCAAACCAGTATATAAGCTAGCAGTAGCGTTTGAGCCTCCCCCACTCTCACCCGCTCCATAGTAATTTTCTTGATTTTGGGGCTTTTCCTATTATGTCATCCTATAAATTTCCAATTATTTGTTTTCTATCAAAGTCGCGTCCCTATAAGTCGTATCTACTCGCCCTTCCTAAAAGCTTTTTGCTTTCATATCAGATCTAGTTTAGGCTCATAACTAATAAAGGCTCGTAACTGATTTAGGCTCATAACTGGTTTAGGTTCATAACTGATAAAGGCTCATAACTGATTTAGGCTCATAACTGATAAAGGTTCATAACTGATAAAGGCTCATAACTGATAAAGATTCATAACTGATTTAGGTTCATAACTGATAAAGGCTCATAAATGATTTAGGTTCATAACTGATAAAGCAAGCGATTCAGCGAGGGCTAATCTAAACAATACTACGACTTTTATTTTTCTTTTCGTACTACTAAGTTGTGCATAGGTGCCTGATATGCATAACAATTTAAATATGTATTAATGAAAACAGTTTGACAATCATAAGCGCAAAAAGTTGTTTTTATCCGGAAGATATGATCTAAAAATGGGCATTATGCGATTTATCTTCTTGTAGTCTATGATTTGAGATTAAAGAGCCTCCGAATGCTGATATTTTTGTATTTATCAATGTGCTTATTTTTTCGTAAAATGAAATTCTATTCATCAAGTACTGTAAAGTATTTTCGAAATAGATTTTGACTCTTTTCCTAATAGGTAGGATTTTGTCCAGAGAGCCTGGGCCCACTCCCAAAGGTTTTTGTAGATAATACTTATATTTTTAGCGTAATTCCCAGATCTGGTTCTCCCTCTCCTGTCCCCCCTCCCCTCACCTGGAGTTCTTTCTCATCAAAGCTGCCCCTCCTGAAATTCCCCCCCCAAAAAAAAACTCTGCCCTCTTGTCTGATCAAGCATGTTTATAGCAGGCCTTGGGCTCCCCCCTAGATCTAAAACACTGCTGTTTCTTATGATGTCCTTCCCTTTGTACTTATTTAGCCTGCTTTTCATTGTTTAGTTTTTGTTTAACCAACGTTTTTTATACAAACAATATTTTTTTTATTTTAGGATGCTGTTTAGGGGTTGGGGGTAGTTAGAAGTGTTTAACAGCAATGGATGAAAAAAAGTAACTTTTTTTTCCAAAACAGATGCTTTCTGCTATTGCATGGAATGTACTTCCGTGTTGCAAATTCACGCTGATATACCTCCTCAAATGACTAGACAAATACTTTTATTATTTTAACCAGCTGTTTTGTTATCTTTTTACCGCTACCGAAAGGCTACGCTTTCCCATGCCACTCAAACAACTGTAGTTACACATTAAATGTTCTAATTTGTCCTTCTTCTTAGACATTGGAAATGTCTTCTTCTTCTTCCTTCCTCTGTCCTTCTTCTTCTTATACATGCAGAGCCCATCCTGTAATCTAAGCTTCGTAAATGTCTTCGTAAATGGCTAAAAAACTGACTATTTTTTTACAAAACAGATCCTTTTTGCTATTGTATGGAAAGTACTTCTGTGTTGTAAATTCACACTGATATAACTCCTTAAATGAGTAGACAAGCATTTTATGTTGTTTAAACTAGCTCATTAGCTTTCTTTTTACCGCTACCGAAAGTCGACGCTTTCTCAGGCCACTCAAGCAACTGTAGTTACACATTAAATGTTCTAATTTGTTCTTCTTCTTACGTATTGGACAAATGCAAAGCCCATCCTTTAATCTAAGCTTCATAAATGTTTCTTATCCATCCAAGGGGTATGAGATGGCCTCTTGCTGAAATTGTTTATTTTTTATTTTATTTTATGAATGAAAAAGTGTTTATAATTATTCTGTAGTGTTTTCCTTTTCTTTT
>NC_142804.1:28277234-28339734 GCF_049724085.1 Artemia sp. Qi Xiang Cuo | reverse complement strand
CCAAGGCGAAAAAGTTTTAGTTTCAAATGGATTAGTTCTTTTATTTTTTCATTTTTAATTGTCTTGTCTCGCGCTAAGCTGAAAAAAACTAACGAAGAAACCGGTTTGTTCTTGAGTTTTACACAGTGTAAACTTGATTGAGTGGCGCATAATACATAAGTACCAAAATTTCTTCCTCTTACGGAAATTAAACAAATAAAACTCCAATAAAATTCTTAAATTTGGAAAGCCTTATTTTCACGGTGGGGGGGGGGGGGAGGAGTAAACGCCTCCCCCCCCCCGAAAATACCAAATTTTTTTGTTTTTAATTAAAAAAGGCACTAGAATTTGTATCCCCCTTTTTTGCGCCGGGTTATTCTTTTGATTCTTTTGATTTTTTCAGGCTCGTAAATTTTGACGAGTAAGACTAAACTTAACGAAGTTTAAGTGTTTAAAATCAGCATAAAAATCCGATTCTTTTGATTTATCTATTGGTATCGAAGTTCCGTTTTTTAGAGTTTCGTTACTATTGAGGCGAGTCGCTCTTACTACACAGTTCTTTACCACGAAATTTTTGATTGCCTCAAAAATCAGCTAGCTTTGAAAAGAATACATTATGAAAAAAAACATCAAAAATGCATTTTTTTTGTAAAAAGTGATTCTATTTTTAATTTTTTGTTTGTTTTTGATTAAAAAGGGCCCTAGAACTTTTAATTTCCGTTAGAATGAGCCCTCTCGCGACATTCTAGGACCATTGGGTCGATGCGATCACCCTTGGGGGAAAACAAACTAACAAATAAACACGCATCTGTGATCTTTCTTCTAGCAAAAAATACCAAATTCCATGTTTTTGCAGATAGGAGCTTGAACCCTCTACAATTAGGTTTTCTGTTTCATTAAATATGATGGTGCAATTTCCTTTAAGAGTCTATTACTTTAAGGGGGTATTATCTTCCTATATCAAAAATAAGGCGAGTTATTTCAAGCTTGCTACTTTTCATGGGTAACAATAAACTTGATGAAACTTATATATTTAAAATCAGCGTGTAGATCCGATTCTTTTGATGTATATATTGGTATCGAAATTCGTTTTTTAGAGTTTCGGTTACTATTGAGTTCGTTACCACGTTTTTTAGAGTTCGTTACCACGAACTGTTTGATCACAGGATGGCATGGGCGTACATAGCTTCTTGTCTAGGGGGGGGGGCAGTCGATTCTGGGATAAAGGACGGGGGGGGGGGTTAAGTTATATTGGTAGTTTACAAAACCTTACATTGCCAGCAACTTCTATCATACCTATGAAATCTTTATTAATAAGTAATCACCAAAAATCATAAATCATCAATAAGCTTTAGCGTTAATCTTCTTGGATTAGAGCTAAACCTTTCCAAGACATTATGGATAATTGGTTCTTGTTAAACTTTTATTCTATTATTCCAGCTGTTTGTTTCCAGCTTTTTCAACCATCTACCTTTTATTAAATGCTTTTTTAGCCACCTACCTACTTACAACTGCTTTTTCAAAAGGGATTTTCCTTGTTGTTCAAGGTTGGGGACTGTTTGAGAGGTTTAAGGCTTTTTCGAAATCACAATAACTTTCTTTTCGCAATAAACTTTTGTTTTTAATACGAACTGAAATAATTGTTACCATTCCTGAATCAGTGTTAGATGGCAATTTTCTTTCACTAGGCAGTTTTTTTCTAAATGCGTATTTTAACTTTTGGTTACTACGGGCTGTTGTTCGCTCTTTACTAGATTGCAGCTACCGCTGCAACCATGATCAACAAGTGTAATAACATCATTTTTATACAATTCCGAAAAAAGGCTTATGCCAGCTTTACCTTTCACTCAGACTATATCTCTTGGCTTTTTTATTAACCAAGCACAAATTTTATTAAAGCGAAAGTGGACACAAAACTCTACTTCTTTCAATGTAAATACTTCTTGTCTTTCACCAACAAATAAGGTCGTGACAAATAGAATTATAATTTTTAGTAATACATGACACTAAAAGGTTATTACTCGAATATTTTTCAAAGAACGAAATATACAACTAAAAATAGCTCTCGCAGAGACATAAGCAAAAGTAAAGCTATGCTTATTTCTTCTTCTTCTTGTTTCTTTCGGAGTGATCTTTCATTGGTGGGTAAGCTGGACTGGTCGGTGAATATGTAGGGCTTGTTGGTGAGTAAGTAGGACTCGTAGGGCTATACGAAGGTGTAGTAGGAGAATAATTTGGAGATGCTGGTGAAAATGAATACGGCGGAGAAGTTGGACTATATGTTGGCGAATTAGGCGAGTAAGTTGGAGATGTTGGGCTATAAGTTGGCGATATTTGGGAATATGTGGGTGAAGTTGGGCTGTATGTTGGGGAAGTTGGAGAATAAGCCGGAGATATGGGTGAATATGTAGGACTTGTTGGAGAATAATTTGGACTGGTTGGGGAATAGCTTGGTATTCCTGCTGAGTACTTCGGAGACACAAGACCTGGAGTGCTTGGACTGTACGATGGAGATGTTGGACTGTAACTGGGTGAAGTAGGAGAGTAGGTTGGTGACGTTGGTGAATACCCAGGGCTTGTAGGAGAATAAGAAGGAGAGCTTGGTGAATAGCTTGGAGACGTAGGGTAGTAGCTGGGGGAAGTTGGCCTATAACTTAGAGAGCTTGGATTGTAAGAAGGCGATGTGGAAGAATAGCTCGGTGACGTGGGTGAATAGCTTGATGATGTGGGTGAATAGCTTGGTGATGTGGGTGAATAGCTTGGAGATTTAGGGCAATAGCTAGTTGACGTCGGTGAGTAGCTTGGAGGTGTCGGAGAATATGTTGGAGATGTTAGGGAGTAGCTTGGAGACGCAGGCTGAATCAAATCTTTATCAATATTCTCCATACAAAACTTTGCAATTTAGGAGCGTTACTGATACCAAAATGAACTTTTAGCAAACAAACTGACAAATATTGAGCCCACTCAAAGAAAAGTTCAATGGCTTCTTGTCTTAGAAATCTTTAACTTTATTACTTATGATTACCCAGTTTATTTTTGCATCTTACAGTTTAATTAAAATCATTCATTTTTTACAAGATCACAATTATCCTCTGAAAACTAATTATGACGACGTTTTCAAGCAATATCACAACGGTGTTCGTCAACTTATTCTGAAATATAGTCAGATATAATTACCTTATTTGTTATTATCATGTCCTTATTATTTATTTATGCATTCAGTTTTAGTTATTAGTTTTATCTATCTATGCATTAATTATATCATTATCTTTACTTATTGTTATTTATTATGATAACTTATTATTTATATTATTTCATTTATTTGATACTTTCTATTATTATTTGTTATAATAATAATTATAATAATAATAATTTATTTATAACTCACTTTTATACAAAACAAGCGAAGTAAAGTACACTAAAAAGAAAGAAAAATCAAATACACAAAAACAAAGATAACTTAAACTTTAATCAGAAAAAAACACACGGCTGAGATTATGGTTTGGGCCTAGAGACACAAAGGCATATTTTGTTAAATTAGTAGTGATCAACTCAAAATAACGTCGGTAGCACGAAACTCCTCAACAATGTGTCTATTACTATATGAAGTGGGGAGGTACAGTAAAAATTTGTAATATCTAAAATAAGCGATACGGATCTGGCGCAAATCATTCTTATTCAATAACGAACACATTTCACTTAAAAACAAGACAGAATGGTCACAATATGTGGAATATATTTTAGCTAAAGCTCGGCGCGAATATTTTCCACGGTTAGGTACAATTTTCGCACGTCCAGTCTTAAACTTTCCTTTGACATCTCTCAGAACATGAAGTTGCAAAAAAGTGAGTATAGAGCAAATACTAGTTCCTAACCACCGTAAACTCATAACATTGCGAATTACTGAGGATCCATAGGACAAATTATGAGCTGATGATTTGGGATTGAAAACTAAATAATAGCATTTATCAAAATTTGAAAACAGGCCAACTTTCCGAAACATCATAGAAATACGTTGCACAGATAATGCCAAAATAGACTTGGTTCGGCTTACAACTAGCAGATCGTCCGCATACGCAATATAAGACACATCAGGTAAATTATAAAAATAAGAAGGCTTGATTCCTAATAACATATTTTGAATGCCAGCATTAAAAAGATAAAGTGATAGCACTCCACCCTGTCGTACTCCAGATTGAACTGGTATATTACCGCAGTACCCTCTACCAGATTTTAAACGAAGAAACGAATTACCATGCCAAAAATTAAGTACATGTATGACAAAAGGGTTCACTCCAAACTCTGACAAGGAGTACCAAATTTGTGCATGGAAAATACTATCGAAGGCATTAGACAAATCCAAAGCGCAAATATGTAATTCATAACCTTTAGGCGGGGCATCATAAAGAGTTGAAGCTAAGACCTTATGCGGATATTGGCACCCAATACGGGGTTGAAATCCAAAGTGGTTTGAGTCTTTCGCAGTTCGTTCAATAATATATGGGAGCAGAACATATTTCAAAACCTTACTAATATTGCAAGCAACAGTGATGGGCCTATATGGACTGCAATCACCAGTTTTTCTCTTGCAATTTATTATTTCATTATTGTTGACTATCATTATTTATTTTATTATTTATCCCAAGGTTGTTGTAACATTCATTGCGTAAATGTTTTGGCTTCGTTCTCCAGCTGAGGAATGAATTGAGCGCCAAAATGAGCACCATGAATTTTACCATGAAAAAAAATTAAATAAACGGCAAATTTTGTTGCTTATTTTCACCCAAATAGTCCTTTCCGAGGGGATTCTACATCGGCCTGTGAATGGAATTTATCATCTGCCAATCCTTAACCTATCTAATAAGGTGTTTCCTTATAGTTTAGCCAAAAAGTCACTGTTCATCCAAAACTTCCTAAATATATACTGCCCAAATGCAGTTTTTGCAGTTTACGCTTAGGAACTGTTTTTAGCAAAATCTCTGTTGGCTTTGATTCCTTAGTCATTTTAGAATTAAAGTAGATTTGGAAAGATAGATAAAAAAAATGACTTCAAAACTGTACTTAATTTTGTTTTATCAGTTTCCTCTCTGTACTTAATCTGTTCAACTAGCAATGACGTCAAAACAATCAAAGGGTGGTTAATAATATACGTTTTATTACTTGCTTAAATTTTTGCTGTAAGTTTTAGTTGTAGATTTCTGCTATAGAAGATGTTCTCGTATATTTTGTAAAAACTTCAATCATTCTAGAATTAGATTATGATTATTTCTTAAGGAATATATTTAAAATAATCATCTATATAATGATTCATTTTACTACTTCCGTTGCTAATGCCTTAATGCAATCAGTATAAAAATCCAATTCTTGTGATATTGGTATCACAATTTCGTTTTTTAGAGTTTCGGTTGCTATTGAGACGAGGCGCTCTTACTCTACAGTTCGTTACCACGACCTGTTTGATTATCCTTTATGTAATTCTCAGTCTGATCTGATTTGATCTGTTCTTTGTTCGATGGAAAATTACAAACAGGGAAAAGCCTAATTGGAATAGTAAGAGCCGATCCGTCGACATCCTACGATTATGATGTCACCGATCAATCTTTAACATGAAAAATACAGTGTTTCGTAAAAAAATTGGTTCTGTTTTTAATTTAATTTGTTTTAATTACGACAGGTTTTTAGCCCTATGAATGTTTTTTAAAATGAGCCAATGAATAACTCTCTACGATGTTCCAGTGCCAAGCGATCTGTGAAAAAAAAGATGCCGTGTAGGCAGAATGCTGCAGTAGCTGCACTTTTCTTGATTTTCAAGCCAATTTCCCTTGGTGTTCAAGCCAGGGGACATAAAGTTTTTTATACAGGGGTTTCGGACAAGGCGGTTGTAATGGTGTACTTTTTGTTTTGACCTGGGTCTGTTTTTAGGAGTTATGGGCTATTATATTTCTTAACATTGGACGTGATCGTCTCTTACTAGACTGCTAGCTACCGCTGCAACCCGGAAAGTTGTCTATACAAGATAGTATAAACAAGAGTTCGTTCTTTTTTATAACTTCTAATATAACTACCGCCGCAACCCGGATTAATTGAAAATCGTCTGGAAAGCCAAGTGCTATTTGTGTTGGCTGGGCTACCTTTCTTCTTCTTTCTTGGGCTGCCAATTGTCTCTGTAGATCTGCTGCAACACCGATTAACTGAAAATTGAAAATCTTCTGGAAAGACAGGGGCTATTTCTGTTGGCTGGGCTACCCTTCTTTTTCTTTCTTGGGTTGCCAATTGTCTCTGTAGATCTCTTTCTAACTAGAAAATCCCTGGCCACTGCAAGGCTAGAATCTCTTCTCATCTTGCCTGTATGGCGTTGCATGTCTTTCTCCATTTCTTGTCCGTTTTGGTTAATCCAATAGTAGAAAACTTACTTTTCCTTGTATCTATGACCCTTTAGAATTTGCTTCTTTTGCCTCGGCTTGTCTTTTGTCATTGTGAAAAACATAACGCCGAACCTTTGTTTTTTTTTTTTTAACAGAAGCTGAAGCTGTTTTTTAACAGAAGAAGTATCAGGTTTTGGAGGTGTTATAATATGTTGAACGTTGACTTTTCCCTCGCTTGTCTTTTGTCATTATGAAGCACATATGGTCGAACCTTTGTTTTCTTTAACAAAGACCTGGTAAGTAATGAACTCATCCATGTCAAAATCCCAAACCCAATCATCATCGCTATCATTTTTGATTTTAAAACCGTATCTTTGGTGTTCATTGTCGTTTTTCATTCGCTCTAATTGTCGTTTTCGCAGATGCAAGCATTAAATTGATAAGGTAATAGTAGTCCACCCTGTCTCCATGCTTTTCCATGTGTGCGCCTGGTTGTTTTAGTATGTTAGTGGCTGATGGCTTGTTTGACCTGAAAGGGATGGAAGTTAAGTTCATAAGAACTTACAATGTCAAGTAAACTACATAAATAAGGCTGCTAGCTGATCATGCATCATGTTGATAATAATTGGGATAGGTTTAAAAAATAATTCATCTTTGCAATTCAGCTCCGAGGTTTCCTGCAGATCAGGCAGGTTTCTGACCCAACTTGACTATGATCGCATGTTTAAGAAGGCCGGCATCTGAACAATTGATCAATACCAACTTCCAACTAATGGTGACTCTTCAGCATATTTTTTATTATTTTAACTCTGATGCTCTAAAAAATAAAATATATTAACAACTGTGAAATGTAGAGCTCACATTGTTAATTTAAGGGCCGGGGGGTGGGGGCTATTCTTTTGTTCAAATTTCGGAAAAAAAATTACTGTTAATAGGTGCTATTATGCATTGACAAACAAATAAAAGCTGTGACCTCTTATTCCAGATATTTTTAAGCATGACCCTGACTATCAATCCAACGAAGAAAAGTATGATGCAGTTCGTCGCGAAATTCTAGGAGAAGAAGTAGAAGCAGTAAGCGGTGAAGAGACTGAAGGTGAAACAGAATTAGAAGAAGAATCAGACGAAGGTAGCTATAATAAGTATTGATATGTGAGTGTGGTACGGCACTTGGTGGCCCAGAAGTTCCACAAACAAAAGCGACATCTTTTCTTGTTATTATTTCTAATTCGTTAATTCAAGTTGATAAGACTTTAATTATTCCAAAGATCTTAAGAACTCTATCTAATTAGTCACAATTATCATGCCAAATCATTTAAAATTTCTAGTTAAACCCTCCCTCAAATTGTATTATATATGTTTTAAATCAAAGAAACACGTCGGACAAAGCTGTTTAGATGAGTTTAAAGATGGGCCAAAAATAAAACAAAAACTCTTTTTCTCAATTACTCCTTACTCGGCCGTACCCAGGATTTCTTTTTCGGAGGGGGTTTTACTAAAAAAAGAATCTGGGGGGGGGGGGGTGTACAAAAAAAACTCAAAAAACCCATAAAAAATTTTTTTATATCCATTTTTGTTACGTTTTTACGAGTCAGACAAACATTTCGGGAGGGGTTCAAACCCCCTATCCCCTCCCCCTCCTATGCCTTCCCAAGGCCAGAACAAAATTTGCACTACTGAAAACATACAAAAGAATGTGCATTGTCAGTTTAATATACATATACTGATATTTAGTAATCAAAATGTTAATATTATTTGATTTATTAAAGTTATTAAAGTAAAAACATTTATATTTTTTTCAGTAAAGTGCAAATTTTGTTCTGGCCTAGGGAAGTCATAGGGGTTTTGCGCCCAACTTATGTTAATTTCTGCTCGTTTTGAGTTTGACTCGGTTATTTATTGTAATTTCTGTTCGTTTTCGGTTTCATTTATTTATCGATGCTGATTTGTGGTAGTTTCGAGCTTGGTAGATTATTCGATTTTATTTTTGCTCATTTTTGGTTTAATGGAGTTCTTTACTTTTCCTTGAAAAACTTATTTTGTGGAAAAAGTTTTTTTGATTAATTTCTGTTCGTTTTATATTGACATAGTCTTTTCAGGGAAAAAGAAAATAACACTTTAAATCTTTTCATTTTTTAAGACTTTATAGTTTGGCCTGCTGTTTGTATGCTGGAGAAAAATTTTCATGAGTTTTTAACAACATACACCTTTTTAAAAATCTGGACACAAATAGTACTGTTTAATTTAGTTTCATACCTCCTCTAATTGACCTGAAATGGTAAACATGATACCATTCGCAAAAAAAATCTGATTACTTTCTTTGATAGCTTGCATAAACTTACGCTATTTTGATTTGGTTAAATTTTAAGAGCAGAAGTAGCCCCGAAAGTTTGAACATAATACCCTCAGTCGTTCTTGGGATACTGCTGAGATGCCTTTTTGGGAATTAGAATTATCACAGTGCATTTTGATTTAATCTTAAGGCAACATTTAGTTTTTAAACATAATGGGCAAGTGGAAGGGTGGGAGTGGAAGGGGAATTAGTAGCCCTCCAATCACTTTTGACTATTAAAAATGGCATCAGCCCTTTCTATTTTCAATCGAATGAGCCCCTTTAGAAGTTCCCACGACAACTCCTTCGATACGAAGTGCCCTGGTCTAAACAACAACAAAAAATATTACTAATCACTTTCGACTATTAAAAAGGACAGTAACCCTTTGAATTTCAAATCGAATGAGCCCTTTCTCAAGTTTCTACGCCCAAGATTTCAGTAAAAACCTTATATGCCCCCAGGCTATAACTTATAACCCTTGCCCTGAGGGTTGTGGGGGAGTATATTTCTAAAAAACCAATTTTAGAAATGGAAATAAAAGACATACAACAAAATGGAAATCTCACATTATGGATGAGAAATGGTTAGAGGACCGATGGGCGCGGGGGGGGCTAGCTGACCTTCAATAACGTTTGACTATTAGAAAGGGCACTATCTAATTGAATTTCCAATCGAATGAGCTTTTTTGAAGTTTCTACGACAACACCTTCTTTAAAAACCTTGTATGCCCCCAGGGTAAAACTTAAAACCCTTGCCCTGAGGGCTGTGGGGGAATATCCTCCTCAAAAACATATTTTCTATCTGGAAATCAACTACGCTGAACAGAATGGCCATCTCAAGTTTTTGATTGGATGTGTTTGGGGGAATGATGGGCGTGGAGGGGGGGGGGCTAGTTGCCCTCCAATCACTTTCAACTATTAAAAGCCGACTATTAAAAGAAGAAAAAAGTGTATAAAACAGGAAATACACTAGCCCTTTGAATTTCCAATCGAATGAACCTTTTTTGAAGTTTCTACGACAACGCCTTCTATAAAAACCTTATATGCCCCCAGGGCAAACTTAAAAGCCTTGCCCTGAGGGTTGTGGGGGAGTGTCCTCCTCAGAAACATATTTTCTATCTGGAAATAAACTACACTTAACAAAATGACTATATAAAAGTTTTGATTGGATATGTTTGGGGGAATGATGGGCGTGGGGGGGGAGGCTAGTTGCCCTCCAATCGTTTTCGACTAACAAAAAGGGCACTAGCCCTTTGAATTTCCAATTGAATGAGCCTGTTTTGAAGTTTCTACCACAACGCCTTCTATAAAAAACCTTATATGCCCCCAGGGCATAACTTAAAACCCTTAGCCTGATGGTTGTGGGGGAGTGCCCTCCTCAAAAACATATTTTCTATCTGGAAATCACCACCGCTGAACAAACTATAGCACTCACCTTTTTCTTGGGAGGTTTTGGGGGGAAGGAGGTGGGGGGGGGGGGGGCTAGTTGCCCTCCAATCACTTTCGACTATTAAAAAGGGCACTAGCCCTTTGAATTTCCAATCGAATTAGCCTGTTTTGTAGTTTCTACGACAAGGCCTTTTATAAAAACCTTATATGCCCCCAGGACATAACTTAAAACCATTACCCTGAGGGTTGTGGGGGAGTTTCCTCCTCAAAAACATATTTTCTCTCTGGAAATTAACTGCGCTGAACAAAATAGTTATCTAAAATGTTTTATTAGATGTGTTTGGGGGACTGATGGGCGTGGGGGGGGGGGGCTAGTTTCCCTTCAATCACTTTCGACTATTAAAAGGGGCAGTAGCCCTTTGAATTTCCAATCGAATTAGCCTGTTTTGAAGTTTCTACGACAAGGCCTTTTATAAAAACCTTATATGCCCCCAGGACATAACTTAAAACCATTACCCTGAGGGTTGTGGGGGAGTTTCCTCCTCAAAAACATATTTTCTATTTGGAAATCAACTACGCTGAACAAAATGGCTATCTCAAAATTTTGATTAGATGTGATTTGGGGGAATGATGGGCGTGGGGGGGGCTAGTTGCCCTCTAATTACTTTCGATTATTAAAAAGGGCACTTGCCCTTTGAATTTCCAATCGAATGAGCCTGTTTTAAAGTTTATACGACAAAGCCTGCTATAAAAACCTTATAGGCCCCCAGGGCATAACTTAAAACCCTTGCCCTGAGGGTTGGGGGGGGGAGTGTCCTCCTCAAAAACATATTTTTTATCTGGAAATCAAATAGCCTACGCTGAACAAAATGGCTATCTCAAAATTTTGATTGGATGAGTTTGGGGGGATGATGGGCGTGGGGGGAAGGCTAGTTGCCCTTCAATCACTTTTGACTATTAAAAAGGGCGCTAGACTTTTGAATTTCCAATCGAATGAGCCTTTTTTGAAGTTTTTACGACAACACCTTCTATAAAAACCTTATATGTCCCCAGAGTACAACTTAAAACCCTTGCCCTGGGGGTTTTGGGGGAGTGTCCTCCTCAAAAACATATTTTTAATGTGGAAATCAACTGCGCTGAACAAAATGGCTATCTCAAAATTTTGATTGGATGTATTTGGGGGAATGATGGTCGTGGGGGGGGGGAGGAGCTAGATGCCCTCCAATCACTTTCGACTATTAAAAAGTGCACTAGAATTCTCAATTTCCAATCCAATGAGCCCCTTTTGAAGTTTTTACGACGACTCCTTCTATATGAAATGCCCTGCTGTAAAGGAAAAAAAAAATAATAAATGATACATTGTCCCAACATAGTTCTTATATGCCCTCAGGGCATAACTTAAAACCCTTGCCCCAAGGGTTGTGGGGGAGTGTCCTCCTCAAAAAGATTCTCTATCTGGAAATCAGGTACGCTGAACAAAATGGCTATCTCAAAATTTTGATTGGATGTGCTTGAGGGAATGATGGACGTTGGGGGGGGGGGGGGCTAGTTGCCCTTCAATCACTTTCGACTATAAAAAAGGGCACTAACCACTCCATTTTCAAATCGAATGAGCCCTTTTCGAAGTTTCTACGACAAATCCTTCGATATGAAGTGCCCGGGTATGGAAGAAAAATAATAATACATTGTGCCCACATCGTTCTTTACTTAGGCAGCACGATCGCGCCGCCTATGATTCACTTTTGAGGCCACAGAACGCAATTGAGGAGTCTTTGACCCTGTTCTATGTTAGATAAGCCATACTTTGTTTTGTTTTAAATTACTATTACAAGCAAAGAACCCTAATCAGATATGATATTCGGCTTTGCTTATATACTAAGTACCGGAAAACCTTTGACAAATTGCTTTTTTGCTGAGTATGGCAGTATAGAACAAAAGTTTGTGTTACATAAGTACTTATTGCAGCGTTATGGGTCAGTGAAATTTTGTTTCATAAAACTGCTGAAATTCAGTATATTTGCAGGTTTTTCCTGCACACTTTGTTGCATTGCCACGTACATGGGCATCCAAGTAAAAGAGACACTGAATGGCTAATAGGGATTTTTTAATAGCTATTCTTCTATGTTCATTATGTGAGAGGTATTGGATTTTTATTTAGACCATGATCAAGCTTTATATGTACCCGTCAATGAACTTTGTGTATCTATTTAAACGTTTCATTGATTACTGCTTCGCCAGGTACTTTTTAAAAAGAATCAGGATAAATCATCCGAAATTCAGCTAACTATAGAAGAACCCAATAAACCACAAATAAACTTAAGTCGTGAACCTTCATGCCCCTAAAACCCTCAAGCTGTTTTCCAGGTTTTTGAAAACTTGGTGAAGGAAGGTTTGATTTTATCATTTTTGGAACGATTTCAAATCTAAACTCGCCGAATTTTGAACCTATAAAGTGCAAAAATCACAAAAGCAAAAACTAGGGGGTTTAGAAGGAATAAAACTAGTGATAAATCACTTCTATTTTGCAATGCAATAAAGTTATAGGTCTGGAAAATTGCGGACAACTAGTGATTAATTTCAAGTTTTCTTACAAAAAATAGTAACTTACAGTCAGTAACGTACAGTCATAAAACGTTCGGCTCTGCTAGTAGCACGGTTGTTGTAAGGTCGATCCCAGGAGCGATATTGTTGCAGTATATACAATTGCAAATCTGCTTTTATTCTTTTGGAACTGCTGTGCCACCAGCAGGGTTGCCACCACTATTAGTTCCTAAAGTTCTGCGATTGTTTAAATTCGCGTGTTACACAGCGATTTTCGGTGCTATTCAAGATGTTGACTGTAATAATGCTAAAATAGCACTTTTGTGCAAATTTAAAGCTATTTTAGCAACTGTGAGCACGGCCTACAGTGCTACACGTAATAAAATAGTGCTAAAATAGCACTTTCGTGCTACAGGTGGCGACCCTGGCCACCAGTGGTCTAATGATGTGCCACTAGTCATGCAAACTACGCGATTCCCTACTCTGTGAGGTTGGCTATATCTATGTAAAAAAGAAAAAAAAAAGGATTTTCACTCACGTTGATGTTATCAACTTGTCACGTTTTATATCTTAGCGACATTTAAAGTATTTCTAAATATTTTCAAAATGGCGGATTTAGGATCTTCCCTGTAAGAGAATTGAAATAAGAAAAGGAAAAATAACCTGATCGTATTTACGTAGAAGCGTCCAACCCTGGGGAAGATTGAACCGGTGTAGCTTCATTGAAATACCAGTTTACAAGAATCTAAATCCAGATCTAATTTTGTATTAACATTTTTTATTGTGTTTTGCAATGAATAATAGAAATTAAAACAAGAAGTGTGTTGTAATGAACAGTAATTAAAGAGTGGCACTCCTCAATAGTTAGCATAAAATTGTGAATTTGGATATAGTATGAATATACTATATCCAAAAAGGTTGAATTTTATAGGTTCAAACTAACATATTAAAAGATGTTAGCCCAGGAGACTGCGCGTAGTTTTAGGAAAAGTAAAAAAATACTTTCACAATATCAATGTGTATTTTCAAAGTCAAAAAAAAAAAAAATTGGGAATAATACGTTATATTTTAATTTCTTAGATGAAGAAAAGAAGCAAACAATTATCGATGAGACTGAAACAAATCTGACAGCTTTAAGGAGAATAATCTATTTGACTATCCAATCCAGTTTAGATCACAATGAATGTGCCCACAAACTCATGAAGATGCAGCTTAAGCCAGGACAAGAAGTGGAACTATGCAACATGATCTTGGACTGTTGTGCTCAACAGAGAACCTATGAAAAGTTTTTTGGACTTTTGGCCCAAGTAAGTGTTTTTAAAAAGGCATACAAATTTTAGTGATGAAGTCAAGACTGTATCTAGGGGGGGGGGGCTTTCGTTTTGAAATTTTCGTTTCGTAAAAACGTAATAAAATGTGTTTAAAAAATGATTTATTTTTTTAAGTTTTTGTGTGTACGCCCCTTCCCCAACAATTATTCTGGGTACGCCCTTGGATGAAGTATCAAGTGATATTCTTTTATGCTGTATCGCTTTTATCCAACTCAGTATATTTATCAGGATTTATGATTGAATTGGCTTCACTGCGATCTGGGGGACTAGTAAAAGCTGTAATCGTAAGCTTGATTTTGTTGTCCTTATAACAGGTTTTTATTTGTTTTGTTGTTTTCACCAAAAACGAACCAAGTCCAAGTTCGTTCAAAAATTATCGGTAATTTTCTCCAACATATAAATTATTCTTATTACTAAACATTTTTCGATAAGTGCTTTATTGTTTTGTACTTAACTTTTTATACATTTTTTTAGCCCTTAAATACTGTTTCAAATCTTTGTTCATGTTTCCTAAATTTGCTGCAAATAATCACGATTGCATATGCACGCCTTTGGTACTGATCGCAATATTTTTCAACAGATAAGTCTTTGGTTTAATTTTTTTACTGGTTTGCTTTCCCTTTGGCAGATATGAAAGATTTGGTACTTGATTTTGCTTTGTATGAGCTTTTTCGAATTTGCAAGCTCGTAAAATATAAAAATAATCTATGTTTTAATACAAAGCATTTATTCTTTGCAAATTTCATCTGTGAAATACAATGAGTGATTTTTGATGGACCTTTTGAAATGAAACTTCTTAGGAATAACATATGGAAAGTATTATTGTCTAAAGTAGGAAATTTTTATTTGTGTTATAGGACATACAACGTACAATCTTTCTACATGTCTAATTTTTTTAGTATTTTTGGGGTCTTGGAATTGTATACGCTCATCTATATTCTTTCAACCCTAAAATTTACCTACGGCACGTCCTCAGTTTTAATTCCAAAGTTTTGAGCTGATGATACAGATCCCTTGAACTTTTTGAGGAAAACAAAAGAATTGAAAGAAAAAGACTGTTAAAAAAAGTAGGTTGTAAGTTTTCATTTTTGTAGTAAAGGTATCTGCAGCAGGTTTAAGTAAAAACCTAGAACTGTGACTTCTCATTAGCTCGAAAATGCCGATCTTGATAATTGGAAATTTTAAGAATTTACATCATTCCAGATCAAGGCCTGGATGGTTCTGTCCGTCTACCAGCTATACCCTTTTACCTTTTTTTTTTTTATATATTTTCCATTATAAGAAACTGGTTAATACAATCTTTCTTGAGCAAGATAGAAACAGGTGTATATATGAAAGAGAAAGCTCTATTCTGGGCTTGAAGATACCAGCCCCTCCCCCTTTTAATTTATATCAACATCTTCGATTGTTGAAGATTGTTGCTACTCATCGATGGCATATGAGACAATTTTTGCTTTTGTCAATTTCTGTTTTACCATAGAATGGAGTGGAGGATAAATCCGGAAACAGTATAATTCCATCTAGATAATATAAAGGCCGATGTATCGATGCAAAAACAAAATTAGTGAAGTGAATATTTTTCTTTGACACTAAATTATATTCCATATTACATAAGGGGTTGTGGATGGGGGTTTGTGTCCTCTGATTGAATTTAGTTTAGAGATATCCCTATGTATCTAGCGATAATTGTCCATCATTGTTGCTAAGGCTTATATGTTTTTTAGAGATTCTGCCAGATTAAGCGCGAGTACCTTCCTCCTTTCCAACAACTATTTTGTGATTCTTATGACACCATTCATCGCATAGACATCGGAAAGCTGCGGAACGTTGCCAAATTCTTTGGACATCTGTTGTTTAGTGATGCCATCTCTTGGGAAGTTCTTTCTCATATACATTTGAATGAAGAGGAGACAACATCAGCAAGTCGTATCTTTACAAAAATCCTGTTTCAGGAATTAGCTGAATATTTGGGGCTTCAAAAGCTGCATGACCGCCTTAAAGATCCGTAAGTTAATAATGTTTGCTAGCTAGATTTTTTAAATACATTTTAAAGGCCTTTCTGTTTCAATCTGTGCAGAAAAAGTGAAAATAACATGTTGCTCTTCCATAAAGATATCTTCATATTCCATAAAGAAAATTAGTGCACTTATAGAGTAAACTACTCAGGAAATAAAAAAGCATCGTTTAGTGGATCCTTATCCGTCGATTGCATTTGCAAAAACCCATTTACTTCAAAGGAGGTAAGGGAGACCTACCATAATTAGGACCAATACTACCAAAAACTACCACACGTAATTATATATAGAACTCAATCCTACATCAATCCTCATGTGCAAAATAGTTTCTTCGACCTGCTTAAAATTTTTATTTTGCTCTCGTTTAGAAGTTGAATGCTTAACCCAATTATGAATGAACAGACACATGAACAGTTAGAGGCGGTACATCCTTTGGCTGATTTATTTCTGGTGGACTGCTAACAGACTTTTGACTTGATTAACAGCTTCTTGCGGCTCAGAATCTCGAGGGGAAGGTTCTTCGTAAGCACATTCTTCTATTGATACTTGATTTTTTTTATGATACGCCCTTTTTCCGGTGATGTCGATTCAAAATGGGCGGAATTTAGGTGGGATGCCCCACAAGGCGCTAAAATAGCTACATTGCTTGTTTTGCTGTTATCAATTGCTTTTTTCTGATTTCAGTAATAGGTTCAAATACGATGATGATTTGCCGATAGTTCTTAAATTTTTGATTGAGGCTTTACTGCCTGTGACTCAGTCTGAAACCAAATTCTTCGACGGTTTCAAGACATAGTGCACGGCAAGCAGTCTTAAAGCAAGGCCGTATCCAGGGGAGGGGGTTACCCGGTTTGACCCCCCCCCCCCCGAAATTTTTGACCGAGTCTAAAATTAGTCTAAAAAATACCTGTAAAGACAAAACCTTACCAGAAAAATCAGGTAAAACCCCCCCCCCCCCCCGAACAAAAATCCTGAATCCGCTCTTGTTAAAGTCAATATAAGCTAATAAAAAGTTCTATGGTTCAACTCACTAAAGAACGATTTCTCACGCGACACTCGATCATACCCTTATGTTTCTTCTACAACCATCTTTGGGATTATATTTTATGTTGACTGTTCGTTCACAATTCACACCCGAGAACTGGTCAAGAAGAGAGATTCTGCTTTATAGACGTTGGTGGCGATGTGTCGCTTAGGATTTTCATTTTATCAACCGAAGACGACGTACCTGTCATATATTCATCCCCTCCTAGAATATGTGTGTCTCGTATGGGGCCACAGGTTCATAATATTGAGTACCTGGGTGATAATTTGAGGGAATCCAAAAACAAGCTCTAAGGCTTTTTCTTATTTAAAATTATCTTGAGTACAACTTGGTTCAGAAATCACTAAATTTACCAAGTCTCTGTCAGCATTGATTTCAGTTAATGATCTGCTTCGACCACTTCTTGCTTAAAAATTCTCGACATAGCATATTACTACCGCCTGCCCGTGCAAATACTCGCACCATAAGTAAATTGAAACAAGTTTCATGTTGTACGAACAGGATGAGCAATTCTTCCCCCTTATTTCACGAGTGTTTAGTACAAGTGAAAATGAAATGTTCTACTGTGTAATTGTAAATAGCGCCACTTTGTCTGTTTTTATGCGTGTCTATGACGGCAGTTTTCATTAGATGTTTCTGATTATTATTCTAAATAACGTATCTGATAAGCCGGTCCCGCCTTTCATAGGAAAATAGTCTTAATGACAGCAATAATGTATTAACCATTCATTGGATGTACAACATCAGCGCTTTTATTCATTGAATCTGGTCCCGGAATGATTAAAGCTTCTATTTCTACCATCAACTCTAGGGACAAGAGTTAATCTGTATAAATTCAGTTCAAACCATGCGCCTGTGTAAACGCAGAAAATTATGACAAATATTTTGCTGTAATGTATTTCATTATGTATAATCGTTAATTTTCTTCTGTTGCACAGTTTTTTTTTATTCTTTTTTCCTTATTTTTTGACTCACAGAAAACTTCAAAAAGGTAGTGTTTCAAACAAAATATCTGTTGATCTGCATTTTATATTGTAATGGAAAACAAGTCTTTTGAAAAGGAGACTGGTATATTGACCGTAAGGAATTCAGTGACTTAACAGTCGCTGATACAAAATTGGTACAGAGAAAGTTCAAAAGGCAAAAATGTTTAGTATTCTAATCATAACTAGATTTACGCATTTAAATACGTTTACTCAGAGATTAAGTATGTTACTATTCAAGGATTTGCTATTTTCTTGACTTACCAAGCATTTTAAAATCCAGACACTCCCTAAATCCCCTAAGCGTGAGAATCCCTGTGAAACCCCCTAACCGTGGTCTCCCCCCCCCCCCCCGCCTGCCACGGTGTCCGGGGTAGCTTCCCAGGAATCTATTGGGTTTAAATATCAATTTCTACTTCCACCCCCTTCTTTATAACTAATACTGTATTTATCTGAGAGTAAAATGGGAGATAGGATATTTTGTCATTAGAACGCACCCTTTGAGGCATCTGCCCCCACCCTAACAACAGTGTAAAAGAGTGGTGAAGAGAGATTGCTGCTCTCCGATCACTTTTGAATCTTATAAAGGGCACTGAAACTGATTACGCTCTCGTAGACATTAAAAAAAGACTCAGATAACCAAAGGGTTTGGGACTTGAGCGGAAGAAAGGGATTAATTGTAAATATTAATTCTGGCTCATCCATATAGTCTTTTTCTTTTCCTCTTTAAGAAAAAAAGGGGGTCGGTTTTTTTTATGACGAGTTAATCGATGTGAACTCAGCTCAAACCATGTGAACCAGTGTAGAAGCAGGAAATTGTGACAAATCTTGTGTTTTGAACGGGGATAAACAAAAAGAAGAGCGTCATAAATTGATGTTATCAGTCAGTATATGACGCATCTAAATACTGTCAGTCTTAATTATCAAATGTAAATTAAAGTACCTTGAGCCTTGTTCCTTCTGCCAGCTTCTTTTATCCACAATGGTTCGAAAACATATTTCTTCCATTTTCAAGTAGATATTTGACGTTAGGTATGAACTTAACTCATGTACTTCCGTTAAATTAATGCAAACAAGGTTAGATCAATCTCATAAAATGTGTCATTGATCCGAGCGACCAGAAATCAACTTACCCGTTTTATATTTCATCAAGGGTATAACTGATAGTCTGGGGAGAAAACTTGTGTGTTAAACGATCGAGATCGTTTTCAAGGTGCTTATTGCACAAATTATTTACATACAGGAAAGGAAAAAAACAGCAACAAAACTACAAATTTAAATTTCTCTTGAATTTTGAAAAAGCAAAATTTGAAGGACTTGAGACGATTTGGCAATGGTGTTGAGAAATAAGCAAAATCCATAGATATTAGAAAGAACCAAGACTAGAAAAAAAACGGGGAGTATTTTGCACTAGCTAGCTAAATTTATGAATGTCCTTTGCACTGTATCGGCTAAGGGAAAAAACCTTGTATTACTGGACTCTAAATAACGCAAATTTAAGTTTTATCTGAATGGAGGTGCTTGTGTGCGGTAGGAGAACGACACGAGTGTCAGAAGTATAATACAATGCAACTCGACATTAATGACTCATTTTAAGTTTTGTACTTGCCATGAATAGATGATCCTTTTGTGTTGCCTTTACTATTGGATTTTTACCAAAACCACTCTTGTAAAAAAATGATTTTTCTTTTTGTTCACGGTGGGGGCTGTAACTTTCCTCTGTTAGATTTTGGATAATGGTGATTCCAATGGTGCTGTTTTCATTTCGATCCGACACCATTTTTGAAAGTTTTCAGGCCGTTATTCGAAACTCCCATAAATTTATTTTCGCGATAAACTTCTACCATTAAGATTAATCAAAATCATAGTTGTTATTCCTAAATCATTTTTAAATGGCAATTCTTTCTCACTTGACAGTTTTTTTCCCAAACAACGTTTTTAAATTTTTGGTTACTATGGGCCCTGGTTCTTTCCTTACTAGATTGTAGCTATCGCTGCAACCATGATTTGAAGTCTAGCAATATTAGATGGCATAGAAGGGATGGCATAGAAGTTATACTAACGGGTGGGAATACTAAAAAAAGTCGTTGAAACGAAACTCAACAAGTGGTGTGAATGGGAAATTCTAAGGTACCCTTATTCATATAGAAAATTTACTAAAATTACTTCAGTATTATTGCTGACACTTTAGAGGGAAAATTTATCATCTGGAATTTTCCCTGGTGAAAGCTTTGGGTTTTACTTAATAGGAAGTACATCTTTTCGCAAAGTATTATTGAAAAAAGAAGTTGCCTGTGGTCCAGTCATTTAGGGTACTTTAATTTCTCTTGGCTAATGGCTCGGTTTGGCCTTATATGATATTTACGTTGTATGTTGGTCCTGGTGGTGAATATCCTATATTTATACAGGCAGCGAAGTTCATGTCATCTGCAGAACTCATCAGTTTTTGCAGGGAATGTGCTTTTATTTTTAATGTCTGATAATGAGACTGATTGCTATAAAACGGATAAAATGCCATTAAACTAAATTTACTAGGAAAAAAAAACACTCTTGAACTAGTAAGTGTGCGAAAATAATCCATTACGCATTTGCTGGAGTATGTGGTTAGTGCTATTCCCTTCACTATTTCAGTGGAGATTTATTATTCAAATTTTAAGTACGGGAGTTTGAAACGTTTCAATATTTTACCACTAGTATTCTTTTAAAGCAGAAGCAGCGTGTAACTAAGGACTTTTAATTATTACCTCTAATCTAAACGAGATGCAGGAAAAGAAACTAAAAAAAAGTTGAATGCTAGTTTGAAATTATTTGAATAATCTGTATTCTTAGTGTAAATCAGTTTTATGGAAGCTCTTAGCTTGAATAGTTTGGACACATTTAGTCGCTTTCATTATTTGCCTTTAAACAGGGATAAAATGTTGACATAGCTGCATACAGGGGTAAAAGACTATACATTGCATCTTTAGGTCACGATCTTTCGATTTTTCAAGAGATACTCCTCCCCTTTCCCTCCCTCTTGTACATGTATTGAGATTGAGTATTAACAGATAATTTCCGTCTATGATGTGGAATTTGTGGGGGTGGGGGTAAAGACTATAAAACGCATCTTTTGTTTGCGATCTTTCGATTTTTCAAGAGATACTCCTCCCCTTTCCTTCCCTCTTGTACATGTACTGAGGTTGAGTATTAACGGATAATTTTCGTCTATAATGTGGAATGTGTGAAGGGGGGGGGGGGGGTAAAGACTATAAAATGCATCTTCAGGTCACGATCTTTCGATTTTTCAGGAGATGCTCCTCCCCTTTCCCTCCCTCTTGTACATGTACTGAGGTTGAGTATTATCGGATAATTTCCGTCTATAATGTGGAATGTGTGAAGGGGGGGGGGGGGTAAAGACTATAAAAAGCATCTTCAGGTTACGATCTTTCGGTTTTTCAAGAGATACTCCTCCCCTTTCCCTCCCTCTTGTACATGTACTGAGGTTGAGTATTATCGGATAATTTTCGTCTATAATGTGGAATTTGTGAAGGGGGGGGGGGGGGGTAAAAGACTATAAAATGCATCTTCAGGTTACGATCTTTCGGTTTTTCAAGAGATACTCCTCCCCTTTCCCTCCCTCTTGTACATGTACTGAGGTTGAGTATTATCGGATAATTTCCGTCTATAATGTGGAATTTGTGAAGGGGGGGGGGGGGTAAAGACTATAAAATGCATCTTCAGGTCACGATCTTTCGATTTTTCAGGAGATGCTCCTCCCCTTTCCCTCCCTCTTGTACATGTACTGAGGTTGAGTATTATCGGATAATTTCCGTCTATAATGTGGAATTTGTGAAGGGGGGGGGGTAAAGACTAGAAAATGCATCTTCAGGTCACGATCTTTCGATTTTTCAGGAGATGCTCCTCCCCTTTCCCTCCCTCTTGTACATGTACTGAGGTTGAGTATTATCGGATAATTTCCGTCTATAATGTGGAATTTGTGAAGGGGGGGGTAAAGACTATAAAATGCATCTTCAGGTCACGATCTTTCGATTTTTCAGGAGATGCTCCTCCCCTTTCCCTCCCTCTTGTACATGTACTGAGGTTGAGTATTATCGGATAATTTTCGTCTATAATGTGGAATGTGTGAAGGGGGGGGGGGTAAAGACTATAAAATGCATCTTCAGGTCACGAACTTTCGACTTTTCAAGAGATGCTCCTCCCCTTTCCCTCCCTCTTGTACATGTACTGAGGTTGAGTATTAACAGATAAATTTCATCTATGATGTGGAACTTAAAACACTTTTGGTCTCAGCTTAGTTTCCTGTTTTCATGGATTATTATTATATCTAAAATAACAGTTCAGTTTTTTTTTCCTTTGGATGGAAGGGGGGGGGGGAGGTTAAGTGTGATCGTCTTTTCTAAATTATCTTAGGTGGTATGTTTTAGCTAATTGACGAATTATAAAACAATTATTGTCAATATTAAATTTTGCGCTCTGTTTAAAATGTCAAAAATCCCAGTTAGCTAGATTTCCGCGTGCATTTTAATTATTCACTACTTTTGGATGAGACTGATTCCTATATTCTTTGTCTTGTTTTTCAGGACTATGCAGATGTACTTTGAAGGGATATTTCCTCGAGATAGTCCGAAAAATACTAGATTCTCAATAAACTTTTTCACTTCTATTGGCCTGGGAGCTCTGACGTAAGTATTTTTTGAAGTTTGACATATAAAATTTTTATTTTGTGCAAGTAACTAAAAGAATTTGAGGAATTTGAGAAATTTAGCCAAAATGAATACAACATCTGTTTGTTTGTTTTGGTATATTCGATACCGATTACACCACACAGAGTGATGAGTCTCCGAGATGAGCCTGAAATCAACATTGATTTTATTTATTTGTACGAGTTAATATTTTTTTTTTAAACTACATTTGCGTAATTTGCTTGTATATTAAAATTGCATTTTTCATAACTTATTATCAAGTGTTAAGTGTCTTAGGATATTGCGCGTGGCCTCGTAGTTTTTTTTTCGTGGACATTTTGCGTGGTGCGCCTCACATGCTGGAACACGCTGCCTTTCAGTGAGCTAAAATGGTTGAACGTGGTAAGCTGGTAATTGGAATATAAGAAGTAGCACAAGAAGTAGCACAAGTTTTAATGACGCTAGTATAGATTCTATTACTTGACTGTTGCTGCTCCAATGGCTGTCCGCTCAAAAGAAAGCTACTTTCGCACTATTTCCTTCCGACTAAGTTCATTTAGTATCGGCTTATTAGCACTAGTTCTTTGAAAGATGCCATCTCTCAAAAGTGTAGAACTGCTACACTTCAGGCTGTACTTCAGCCTCTATTATTCTTTTTTTTTGTGGTTTCCCAGTAACTCCAATCTAGTAAAGGACGAACCATAGCCCACATTAGAAACTGGTTTAAAAACTGTTAGTAGAAAGTGTTTTGAAAGACGGTGTCCAGTGACAAATATTTTCCACTAAACGGTATTTTGAAACATTTCTTGTCATTCAGGTTCAACTGAGCAGTAATTTGTAGATATGGGCAAAAAATTTCGAAGATTTTGAAAAAGAGCGTGCATTATTCGTTGAGTAACCGTTATTTTTCTTCTGCTCAGAAAGGCATAGTTTAACAAACTTCAAAAAGGAAGTGTTTTAAGCAAGATATCTATTGATATGCGTTTTGTATTGCAATCGGAAACAAGTCTTTTAAAAAGAAGACTTGTATATTTACCGTGAGGAATTCCCGGACTTAACAGTTTATATTTAGATTTTATAGTAGATGTGTATGCTCTCTCGTAGACATTAAAAAAAAAAAAATCTCAGATAACGAGTGGGTTTGGGACTAGTGGAGAACAGTGGATGATTAATTGTAAATATTAATTCTAAATAATCGATATAGTATTTTTCTTTTCCTAATAAAAAAAGAACGAGGTTCGTTTTTTTCGCCGTTTTTTTCGGCAGGATTCTGCTGAAAAAAACGCACAGGAAAGAAATTCACAGGATTATGAATCTTCTTATAAAAAAGAGTTCTGAATTTGCTAAATTGTAAAATGTAAAATTAATTTTCATTGTGTGATGAATTCAGCATGATAAAGAATGAACTAATACATATTCAAGGTCAGCCATTAAATTCTTTCTATTGCATATATGCGTGTGCAAGGAATTATTCGAAAAAAATTCGTTGGAAATGCGCCTAACCTTGTCTTTTTTGGCGGAAATCCTATAACCGTGGAAACCAATGTTGAGTGAACTGTTGTGTGTTTGTTTGCCTGAAAGTCTCTTCGCTATTTTTTTTTTTTTTCCAAAATATGTATGTTTATGGTGTTTTTTTTTCTGTTCCTTTAGTGAAGAATTAAGAGAACATCTTGCTAAACAGCCAAAACCAACAGCCATAGTTCCACCTATTCCGAAGGTAACTGTTGATTCATCTTCTTCTTCTTCGAGTAGTACCAGCAGCACGAGTGATACTAGCTCGGATAGCAGTGACTCAGAAGCTTCAACAGGTAAGACCTCCTCTCCTTTTTGTAGCTATGAATTTAGGTAAAATTATAATTTAAATCGCTAGCAATTTCTTTGTAACATTCCGAGCTTTGCTTGGTCTCTGGTACTCGGCATGTGGCAGACTTGTATGTATGCGATTCTTGCTGTCGCTTGTCTTACAACCTCAGATTAATGTGACTTCTCTTCTTGCTTTTTCACCACCAATTATTTTTGATTTAATTATCTTGTTCTATTATTCGTTTTTCGTTTGCAATTTGTTATGATTTTCGCTCATTGAGCGTCATTTTCGTTTACGATTCGATGCGATCCTCGCTGTTACTTGTCTTTCAGTTGCATTTTTTGCTGTCCATCATTTTATTTGTAATTCGTTGTGATGCTTGTTTTCACGTATCTTCTAACCGTTGATTTCGCTGTGCTGCATTTTCACTCATCATTACCTCAGACATTTTTCCATGCCTTTTGCTTTAACTGTTCGAATTTATTCATCATTCTTTATAATTTCATATGATAATGTAATTTTGATTTGTCTTTTAACCACAGATTTCGTTGCGCAACGTTTTGTTCGCAATTCAGTGTGATTCTTGCTGTCACTTGTTACATGCCTTTTATTTTAGATGTTCTGAGTCACTCCTCACCTTATATAATTTTGCACGCGTCTGCTTCCTATTCGATTGATCACATTCGTTGTCATATGTCTTCTAACCGCATATTCTATTGTGCATCATTTTAGTTTGTGATTCGTTGTGATTCTTGCTGTTGTTTGTCTTCTAAACGCAAATTTTGTTGCGAATCATTTTTGTTTACAATTCAATTTGATACTTGCTGTCGCAAGTCTTCTAAGCCCATATTTATATGTGCATTATTTTGTTCGAGATTTGTCACACCACAGGCTTTCACATATGTGATTCTTGCTGTCACGTGTATTCTAACCGTAGATTAATGCGAACTTCTTTTCCAGATTTTCCCCAGTAATTTTTTTTACTTTTATTTTCTTGTTACAGGATGCAGTTTTTCGTTTGTAATTCGTTGTGATTCTTGCTCTTTGTGCGTCATTTTCGTTTATGATTAGATGTGATCCTTGCTGTCACTTGTCTTCTATTCGCAGTGATTTTGTTGTCTGTCATTTTCATTTGTGTTTCTTTGTGTTGCTTGCTGTCACATGTCTTCTAACCGCAGATTTCGGTGGACTTCATATTTTTCATCATTTCCTCGGACATTTTTTTTGTGCCTTTTGCTTTAGCTGTTCGGAATCAATCGTCATCTCATATAGTTTTGCATGCGTCATAGATACCAAAAAGTCATTTTATTCTAGTGCGGTTGGCACTAGAATAAAATGATGCAAGTTGTTCTTTAAATACATGTGAATGTAAAGTCGTTCATTTGAAAAATCTTTTTCCAAAATTAAGGCTCTAAATCAGTGTTTTTCAATCTTCTTTATGACACGATCTCCCGTGCATGAAAAATATTTTGCGACCCCCTACTCTTTGTTGTCATGTTAAAAATATGTAATCCACACATAAACTTTAGACGTTTGCATTATTAGGATTCGGATATAAATATATAATTAAATATGTAAAACACATAATTTAAATCGAATATGTTTTCAATTAATAACTAACAAACAAATAAAAACATGTTTATATAATTAGGGCCGAGACTCCCAGCGCCATCTATAGGTAACACTCGGAACTAGTACACTTTCCACGGCCCGCGCGAAGGGCCCACAAGTTTTGAGACGTTTCATACGCTTCGAGATTATTCTCTCTAGAATGCGCTGGGCTAGCCTACTATTAGGTTGGTTTACAGCGGCTACGGTAGTTGAGTGCAAGACCGCAAAGCAAGTGGAATCATAAGGAAGACCATGATAAGTGGAAATGACTCGGAAGTAAAACTGTGGTGTTATATACGGACTGTCTGTAAGGTTTGACAGAGTGTAAGGTCTCTTGGAGTTGGAGTAACAGTGATTTTTGAGCGTGAGACCTGCGCGGTCGTGTCGTCTGTTGTTCAGTTTGAAGAGCGCAAATTACTTGTTTCACGTATTTATGCGAGTTGTTTGTTATAATAGAAAATTGATAAATTTTAGAAAATATCACCAGAACCATCAACGTCTAGCAGTTTGTGGCTTTTGTGCGTTTTGAATCCAAGGAAATATTAATGGAAGAAATACTATTTTGCAAGGCATTTCCTAAAAATATTACTGGTTAGTGCTTGCATGACATATTCCTATGAGCTGCGCAAGATATGGGTATTGATTGGGCACACTGTTTGTAGTGGCATAGCAAAAGTCATGACTGGTGCAAAGAGTGGATTTGCTGCTTGACTTATAGAACAGATACCAAGCGCTTGTTGGATGCATTGCTTTCTCCATCGCCAAACTCTTGAAGCCAAAACCTTGCCACGAGAGTACAGTCAAGTTCTAAATATTATTATTAACATTTTAAATTCTATTAAAGGAAAAGCGTTGCAATCTCGATTGTTTCGAATCATTTGTGAAGATATGGGAGCAAAAGACCGTAATTTCCTTTACAATACAAAGGTTATGTGCTTATCAAAATTCAAAGTACTGACCAGAGTTATGGAACTTTGTCCTGGCCTGTTAGTATATTTGCAGCCCCGTAATTTTCTTTACAATACAAATGTAGTGTGCTTGTAAATATTCAATGACCAGTATTATGGAATTGCTTGATTACCTATTAGTATATTTGCCGGACCGTAATTTCCTTTACAATACAAAGGTTATGTGCTTATCAAAATTCAAAGTACTGACCAGAGTTATCGAACTTCGTCCTGAACTGTTAGTATATTTGCAGCACTGTAATTTCCTTTAGAATGCAAAGGTTATGTGCTTATGAAAATTCAAAGTACTGACCAGAGTTATGAAACTTCGTACTTAATTATTAGTATATTTGCAGGACAGCAATTTTCTTTACAATACAAAGGTTATTTTCCTATAAAAATTAAAAGTACTGAACAGAGCTTTAGAATTTCGTGAAGAACTATTAGTATATTTGCAGACCCATAATTTCCTTTACAGTACAAAGGTTGTGTGCTTATCAAAATTCAAAGTACTGACCAGTATTATGGAATTGCTTGATTACTTGTTGGTATATTTGTAGGACCGTAATTTCCTTTACAATACAAAGGTTATGTGGTTATCAAAAGTCAAAGTACTGAACAGAGTTATAGAACTTCGTGCTGAACTGTTAGTATATTTGCAGCACTGTAATTTCCTTTACAATACAAAGGTTATGTGCTTATCAAAATTCAAAGTACTGACCTAGAGTTATGGAACTTCGTACTGAACTTTTAGTATATTTGCAGCCCCGTAATTTCCTTTACAATACACATTTTATGTGCTTATAAATATTTAATGACCAATGCTATGGAAATGCTTGATTAATTGTTAGTATATTTGCCGGACCGCAATTTGTTTTACAATACAAATGTTATTTCCTTATCAAAATTTAAAGTACTGACCAGAGTTTTGGAACTGCTTGATTACTTATTAGTATATTTGTAGCATCATAATTTCATTTACAATACAAAGGTTGTGTGCTTATCAAAATTCAAATTACTGACCAGAGTTATGGATCTTCGTCCTGAACTATTAGTATATTTGCAGCACTGTAATTTCATTTACAATACAAAGGTTATGTGCTTATCAAAATTCAAAGTACTGACCAGAGTTATGAAACTCCGCGCTGAACTATTAGTATATTTGCAGCACCGTAATTTCCTTTACAATACAAAGGTTATGTGCTTATCAAAATTAAAAGTACTGACCAGAGTTATGGAACTTCGTCCTGAACTTTTAGTATATTTGAAGCACTGTAATTTCCTTTAAAACACAAAGGTTATGTGCTTATCAAAATTAAAAGTAATGACCAGAGTTATGGAACTTCGTCCTGAACTCTTATTATATTTGCAGCACTGTAATTTCCTTTACAATACGAAGGTTATGTGCTTATCAAAATTCAAAGTACTGACCAGTGTTATGGAACTTCGTGCTGAACTGTTAGTATATTTGCCGCACCGTAATTTCTTTTACAATACAAAGGTTATGTGCTTATCAAAATTAAATGACCAGTGTTATGGAAATTCGTGATGAATTATTAGTATATTTGCAGCACCGTAATTTCCTTTACAATACAAAGGTTATGTGCTTATCAAAATTCAAAGTACTGACCAGAGTTATGGAACTTCGTGCTGAACTGTTAGTATATTTGCAGAACCGTAATTTCCTTTACAATACAAAGGTTATGTGCTTATCAATATTCAAAGTACTGACCAGAGTTATGCAACTTCTTGCTTAACTATTAGTATATTTGCAGCACCATAATTTCCTTTACAATACAAAGGTTATGTGCTTATCAAAATTCAAAGTACTGACCAGAGTTATGGAACTTCGTGGTGAACTGTTAGTATATTTGCAGAACCGTAATTTCCTTTACAATACAAAGGTTATGTGCTTATCAAAATTAAAAGTACTGACCAGAGCTATGGAACTTCGGGCTGAACTATTAGTGAATTTGCAGCACCGTAATTTCCTTTACAATACAAATGTTATGTGGTTATCAAAATTCAAAGTACTGACCAGCGTTATAGAACTTCGTGCTGAACTGTTAGTATATTTGCAGAACCGTAATTTTTTTTACAATACAAAGGTTATGTGATTATAAAAATTAAATGACCAGTGTTATGGAACTTCGTGCTGAATTGTTAGTATATTTGCAGCACCATAATTTCCTTTACAATACAAAGATTATGTCCTTATCAAAATTCAAAGTACTGACCAGAGTTATGAAACTTCGTGCTGAACTGTTAGTATATTTGCAGAACCGTAATTTCCTTTACAATACAAAGGTTATGTGCTTATCAAAATTAAAAGTACTGACCAGAGCTATGGAACTTCGGGCTGAACTATTAGTGAATTTGCAGCACCGTAATTTCCTTTACAATACAAAGGTTATGTGCTTATCAAAATTCACAGTACTGATCAGAGTTATGAAACTTCGTGCTGAACTGTTAGTATAGTCGCAGCACCGTAATTTCCTTTACAATACAAAGGTTATGTGCTTGTAAATATTAAAAGTACTGACCAGTATTATGCAATTTCTTGATTAATTATTAGTATATTTGCAGGACCGTAATTTGTTGTACAATACAAAGGTTATGTGCTTATAAAAACTCAAAGTACTGAACAGAGTTATGGAACTTTGTGCTGAACTGTTAGTATATTTGCAGAACCGTAATTTCCTTTACAATACAAAGGTTATGTGCTTATCAAAATTAAAAGTACTGACCAGAGCTATGGAACTTCGGGCTGAACTATTAGTGAATTTGCAGCACCGTAATTTCCTTTACAATACAAATGTTATGTGCTTATCAAAATTCAAAGCACTGACCAGAGTTATGGAACTTCGTGCTGAACTGTTAGTATAGTTGCAGCCCCGTAATTTCCTTTGCAATACAAAGGTTATGTGCTTATCAATATTCAAAGTACTGACCTGAATTATGGAACTTCTTGCTGAACTATTAGTATATTTGCAGCACCGTAATTTCCTTTACAATACAAAGGTTATGTGCTTATAAAAATTCAAAGTACTGACCAGAGTTATGGAACCTCGTCCGTGACTGTTAGTATATTTGCAGCACTGTAATTTCCTTTACAATACAAAGGTTATGTGCTTATAAAAATTCAAAGTACTGACCAAAGCTATGGAAATTCGTGATGAACTAATTAGTATATTTGCAGCACCGTAATTTCCTTTACAATACAAAGGTTATGTGCTTATCAAAATTCAAAGTACTGACCAGACTGACCAGAGTTATGGAACCTCGTCCGTGACTGTTAGTATATTTGCAGCACTGTAATTTCCTTTACAATACAAAGGTTATGTGCTTATCAAAATTCAAAGTACTGACCAGAGTTATGGAAATTCGTGCTGAATTATTAGTATATTTGCAGCACCGCAATTTCCTTTACAATACAAAGGTTCTTTGCTTATCAAAATTTAAAGCACTGACCAGAGCTTTGGAACTTCGTGCTGAACTGTTAGTATATTTGCAGCCCCGTAATTTCCTTTACAATACAAAGGTTGTGTGCTTATCAAAATTCAAAGTACTGAGACCAGAGTTATGGAACTTCGTACTGAACTGTTAGTATATTTGGAGCACCGTAATTTCCTTTACAATACAAAGGTTATGTGCTTATCAAAATTCAAAGTACTGACCAGAGTTATGGAACTGCTTGCTGAACTATTAGTATAGTTGCAGCACCGTAATTTACTTTACAATACAAAGGCTATGTGCTTATCAAAATTCAAAGTACTGACCAGAGTTATGCAACTTCGTGCTTAACTATTAGTATATTTGCAGGACCGTAATTTCCTTTACAATACAAAGGTTGTGTGCTTATCAAAACTCAAAGTACTGACCACAGCTAGATCTTCGTAGTGGACTGTTAGTATAGTTGCAGCACCGTAATTTCCTTTACAGTACAATGGTTATGTGCTTGTCAAAACTCAAATCACTTACCAGAATTATGGACCTGCGTGCTGAACTGTTAGTATAGTTGAAGACCCTTAATTTCCTTTACAATACAAAGGTTATGTGCTTATCAAAATTCACAGTACTGATCAGAGTTATGGAACTTCGTGCTGAACTGTTAGTATATTTGCCGCACCGTAATTTCCTTTACAATACAAAGGTTATGTGCTTATTAAATTCAAAGTACTGAGCAGAGTTATGGAACTTCGTGCTGAACTGTTAGTATATTTGCAGCACCGTAATTTCCTTTACAATACAAAGGTTATGTGCTTATCAAAATTCAAAGTACTGACCAGTGTTATGGAACTTTGTGCTGAACTGTTAGTATATTTGCCGCACCGTAATTTCCTTTACAATACAAAGGTTATGTGCTTATTAAATTCAAAGTACTGACCAGAGTTATGGAACTTCGTGCTGAACTGTTAGTATATTTGCAGCCCCGTAATTTCCTTTACAATACAAAGGTTATGTGCTTATCAAAATTCAAAGTACTGAGACCAGAGTTATGGAACTTCGTGCTGAACTGTTAGTGAATTTGCAGCACCGTAATTTCCTTTACAATACAAAGGTTATGTGCTTATCAAAATTCAAAGTACTGACCAGAGCTATGGAACTTCGGGCTGAACTATTAGTGAATTTGCAGCACCGTAATTTCCTTTACAATACAAATGTTATGTGCTTATCAAAATTCAAAGTACTGACCAGAGTTATGGAACTTCGTGCTGAACCATTAGTATATTTGCAGCACCGTAATTTCCTTTACAATACAAAGGTTATGTGCTTATCAAAATTCAAAGTACTGACCAGAGTTATGGAACTTCGTCCTGAACTGTTAGTATAGTTGCAGCACCGTAATTTTCTTTACAATACAAAGGTTATGTGCTTATAAAAATTCAAAGTACTGACCAGAGCTATGGAAATGCTTACTGAATTATTAGTATATTTGCAGCACCGCAATTTCTTTTACAATACAAAGGTTATGTGCTTATCAAAATTCAAAGTACTGAACAGAGCTATTGAATTTTTTGAAGATATGTCTGAAAATTCCCTGTTCGACACGCATTGGAGAAGTTCTCACTACTTTTTTGAAGATATGTCTGAAAATTCCCTGTTCGACACGCATTGCCAGCCCAGTCTTGATGCAACCTATTGCCCAAAATTCAATTCAAAATCAACGAACTGTTAGTATATTTGCAGGACCATAATTTCCTTTACAATACAATGGTTATATGCCTATCAAAACTCACAGCACTGACCAGAGTAATGGAACTTCGTGCTGAACTGTTAGTATATTTGCCGCCCCGTAATTTCCTTTGCAATACGAAGGTTATGTGCGTATCAAAATTCCTCCTCTATATCTAAAGTTAAGATCAGAGTTATGAAACTTCGTGCTGAACTGTTAGTATATTTGCAGCACCATAATTTCCTTTACAATACAAAGGTTATGTGCTTATCAAAATTCAAAGTACTGACCAGTGCTACGGATCTGCGTAATGAATTATGAGTATATTTGCAGCCCCATAATTTCCTTTACAATACAATGGTTATGTGCCTATCAAAATTCAAAGTACTTACCAGAATTATGGAACTGCTTGCTGAACTATTAGTATTTTTGCAGACCCGTAATTTCCTTTACAATACGAAGGTTGTGTGCTTATCAATATTAAAAGTAATTACCAGAGTTATGAAACTTCATGCTGAACTGTCAGTATATTTGCAGGACCGTAATTTCCTTTACAATACACAGGTTATGTGCTTATCAAAATTCAAAGTACTGACCAGAGTTACGGAACTTCGTGCTGAACTATGAGTATATTTGCAGCACCGTAATTTCCTTTACAATACAAAGGTTATATGCCTATCAAAATTCAAAGTACTGACCAGAGTTATGGAACTTCGTGCTGAACTGTTAGTATATTTGCAGCACCGTAATTTCCTTTACAATACAAAGGTTATGTGCTTATCAAAATTCAAAGTACTGACCAGTGTTATGGAACTTCGTGCTGAACTCTTAGTATATTTGCAGCACCGTAATTTCCTTTACAATACAAAGGTTATGTGCTTATTAAATTCAAAGTACTGAGCAGAGTTATGGAACTTCGTGCTGAACTGTTAGTATATTTGCAGCACCGTAATTTCCTTTACAATACAAAGGTTATGTGCTTATCAAAATTCAAAGTACTGAACAGAGTTATGGAACTTCGTGCTGAACTGTTAGTATATTTGCAGCACCGTAATTTCCTTTACAATACAAAGGTTATGTGCTTATCAAAATTCAAAGCACTGACCAGAGTTATGGAACTTCATGCTGAACTCTTAGTATATTTGCAGCCCCGTAATTTACTTTACAATACATAGGTTATGTGCCTAAAAAAATTAAAAGTACTTATCCGTGAAGTGAAAATGCGTGATGAATTATCAGTATTTTTGCAGCCCCATAATTACCTTTACAATACGATGCTTGTGTGCTTATAAAAATTTAAATTACTGAACAGTATTTTGGAACTTTGTGCTGAACTGTTAGTATATTTGCAGCACCGTAATTTCCTTTACAATACAAAGGTTATGTGCTTGTCAAAATTCAAATGACTGACCAGAATTACGGAATTTCGTGCTGAACTTTTAGTATATTTGCAGCACCGTAATTTCCTTTACAATACAAAGGTTATGTGCCGATCAAAATTCAAAGTACTGACCAGAGTTATGGAATTTCGTGCAGAACTGTTAGTATATTTGCAGCACCGTAATTTCCTTTACAATACAAAGGTTATGTGCTTGTCAAAATTCAAAGTACTGACCAGAGTTATGGAATTTCGTGCTGAACTATTAGTATATTTGCAGCACCGTAATTTCCTTTACAATACAAAGCTTATGTGCTTATCAAAATTCAAATTACTGACCAGAGTTATGGAACTGCGTGCTGAACTATTAGTATATTTGCAGCACCGTAATTTCCTTTACAATACAAAGGTTATGTGCTTATCAAAATTCACAGTACTAACCAGAGTTATGGATCTTCGTGCTGAACTGTTAGTATATTTGCAGCAAGCCAAATCATATTACTTAGAATTCATTTCTGACCTGAAATTCCTTTTGAAGTTGGCTTTCCTTTCTGACTTATTTGAGCATTTAAATAACTTGAATAGAAGTGCTCAATGGCGGGATGAAAATGTGATTAGAGCGAAAGACAAAGTCCATGGTTTTGCACAAAGAAATTGAATTGTGGTCGTCATATATAAATCAAAACAACTTTGATTCATTTTCGTCGACACAGTCTTTCATTGAAGACATTAACTCATATATATCTGGTATGAGAATGGTGTTAAATAATTTGAAGAAATTATTGTGTAGCTACTCCCCAGTGGAAGAGATATTGGATAACACTTGGCAAAGATGGATAATAAATCCGTTTTTAAATGCAGCTATAAATGAGGCAAATTTAGCAACTAAGCTCAAGGAGAATCTGCTGGAATTATCGGTCGATGGGATGTTACTCTTGGAATTCAAGTCTGAAAATTTAAATACCTTTTGCCTCAGAAGAAAACAGAATACTCGGAATCAACAACCGTGACTTTGAAGTATTTGATTCCATTTTCTTCTCTTCCTTGTGCCAGTTGGCATTTTCATCAATGGCCCAAATAAAAAGTCAACTAAGAAATCGCTGAAATTGGAAAAACAATTTAATACTTGTTGTTTCAAAAACGAATCCACGATTGAAGAAATTGATTAAACAAACTCAAGCACAACCTCCACATTAAAATGAAGGAGTACTTGGAAGATTTTTTTTTGTTTATGTTTGCATAAAATTTTATGAATTATTAACATAACGAGCATCGTATTCACTTTTTCTTAATATACCTGCCTTTTTAAAATTTTTTTACTGATTTCTGTTGACCTCGTGACCCCCCCCCCCCACCCAAGAAGGCTTCTCGACCCACCGCTCCCCAGGGATTTGTGACCTTTAGGTTGAAAAATATTGCTTTAAACAAATTTTCCCATATTCGTGACCTATCTAGATCAATTTTTCAGGCAAAAGCCTCAGTATCCAAGTTAAAAACGGAAATAAATATGGAGCCATATTTGAGAAAAAATAATTAAAATACATACACAATTGCTTCCTTTGCTTCCACTGCGACAATGAGCGTTTCATTATCCCGGGGTGTAAAGTCACTGAAAGATTGGATGAAAGGACTATGGTCCATCCTGTCGATAAAAGGGCTGAAAGGACAGGTGAATAAACGCACATTTGATTTTTTCGGTTATATATATATATATATATATATATATATATATATATATATATATATATATATATATATATATATATATATATATATATATATATATATATATATATATATATATATATATATATATATATTATATATATATATATATATATATATGGAGCGGAAATAAATACGGAAATATATATATGGAGCGGTATATATACGGAAATAAATATGGAGCCATATTTGAGAAAAAATAATTAAAATACATACACAATTGCTTCCTTTGCTTCCACTGCGACAATGAGCGTTTCATTATCCCGGGGTGTAAAGTCACTGAAAGATTGGATGAAAGGACTATGGTCCATCCTGTCGATAAAAGGGCTGAAAGGACAGGTGAATAAACGCACATTTGATTTTTTTCGGTTATATATATATATATATATATATATATATATATATATATATATATATATATATATATATATATATATATATATATATATATATATATATATATATATATATATATATATATATATATATATATATATATATATATATATATATATATAATATTGTATCAGGAGACTGGTCTTCGCTCGGTGGTACTCGATACACTTTAAGCTTGTATATATGATTCTTGCTGTCGCTTCTCTTCTAACCACAGAATAACATGAACTTCTTTTCTAGCTTTTTCCCCTGTAATTTGTTTGGTTTATTTACGTTGTTACTTTATACTGTAACAACCAGGTGTGTTCCATTGTGCATGCCCTCTGAAACATCAAAATTACGTATTAGCGTAAATATCATGATATTTTTTATTTTTAAGTCATGGAGTGACAAATAAGCTATTGCCGTTGAAATAAGAAATTATGGCGTGAATTCAAAGCATTCTTCTGGTTTTTTCTTCACAGAACCATAACATTTATAGGATAGGATTTGTATCTTCCCAGGAGATGCTCGATAATTTCAGCGTTGATTTTACTTATTTCTTCGTTTCGCGGCGCTGAAATAATAAGTTCCTTTATTCCGTTGTAATTTTGATTAGAAATGCAATTTCCTTACCCTCAGTTAATTTAATTCTACTGAAGTTGATTTTTTGGAAGATTTCCATTTCCCACCTCTTGAATATACTTTACGAATGCATTCTTTACGAATAGTAACATCGGTGCCTCATGCATAAGCAAAATATCGACTTTAGCTAGTTCTATACCTTTGATTGAACCAGGTTTTATCCTGGAAATTTAATTTTATGAAAGAAAACTTTCAGGCTAAATGTCTTGTATGCCTTTTGTCCTATAGGTAATAGAGTCGATGTAAATTCCATACATTTTACTTTGCGATTTTAGCCACAAAATAAATGATACCAGGTTTTATACACAAAGGTTTTACCGGTACTGCCTGGTCCATCTGTGAAAAAACACTTGGCTTCAACATCGTGAATATCATTGGCTGCGCGTAAAATACTGTTCATAATTTCATTCTGTTTTCCTGGCAGAAGCCGATACATGCGATCTCCAGTATCAGCTGACTCGTAAGAATTAAGAACGTCCCTGTTGCGGTCATCTTGGTAATTGTTAATGTCGTTGGTACCATACAGTTCCACGTAGAACTTAAAATTTCAACCTTTTGTTTCTATGGCATTTAACTTGAATGCATTAATACGACCAGCAGACCAGCACGTTTGATTGCAGCATATTCTGATGCATGATTTCGTCATACTTACCAAATAAAATTTTAAGCCAAATGATTTTGAATCTTTGTCAAAGCCAAGAATTTTAATGAAGATTGTTCACATTTTAGAAGGCATTTAGGACAGTGCGGATTCTTTTAGACCCACTGTTCCCACTGTTTATTGTCGAGTGTGTGGCCATGAGCTAAGCCGGCTTGTTTGTATGTCACATAATGAATGTAATTCACAGTAAGGAGATCATCCAAACTTGTTCCTTCCTTCACATCTCAAATTTAAATACTCCGTTGGAATTTAAACTGTTTATTCGACTAATGCCTCTATTGACTGATTCCTGATATTCTTCAAACAAATCCATTAATTCACGATTGAATCCGTAATTTAGAGGATGTGCAGGGTGTTCGTCAACGCCATCGCCGGGGTCTAAAAAGTACAGTTGCTACTCTTTGTTTGGGGAAATGGAGGGCTCTGCAAAGAATACCTTCAACGTTGAAAGGTCCGAATGACTTGTAATTAACACTTGCGTAGTCTACGGCATCTTTGTAGATTAGTACGGTATTCTATGCTACGGGTCTTTGCCGTTGAACATTGGGTTGATGCTGTTCTTCTAACCGCAAATTTCGTTCTGCATATTTTTGTCATTTGTTGTGATTCTCTCTGTAGCTTCTTCTAACCGCAGATTTGTTTTACGTCATTTTCGTTTGCGATTTGATGTGATTCTCGCTGTCTATTTCTTGCTAGGATGCAGTTCCCCCCGCAACCACGATATTAATATATGTAACTGTAAGTGTGACGTTAAGATAAAAATACCATTGCATAACTATTGTCATGTATTTAAGCTATTTTCAAAAGATGGTAATTGAATAACTCTTTTAATGCATTTCACGATTATTTTCGTATACTTCAATGAAGGAATACCACAGTGAAGCTATGCGTTAGTGAAAATCACCAGACTTACGGTAAACAATTAATAATAGAAATTACCTAAAATCACTAGCCCAAAAAATAACTGACAATAAAAACCATCGCTAGAAATAGGGATAAATTACCAAGGGTGACAACTCAGCGTCCGCAAATATATTGCCACTTTTACTAGCAAGACTGTTGCATTAAGGTACTTTTTTGTTAGTGCATTTGTTGGGTTTTTCAGCGTTTTTTTTCGAAATAGCAACTATATTATTCATGAATTACGTCAATTTGCTTCACTCGTGGGACAAAAATAAATAAGGATAATAAAATTGAAAAGCACAATGAATAAAGGAAGCAGTTCATTTCAAAAATTGAGAAAGAAATATTTTTGGCCGTCAGTTTCAATTAATATCTTTAAAATGAATTGTTTCACAACAGTTATATCTTTTCGAAACTTCAAATAGACTAATTTGTTCTTACGATAAAAATTAAATAATTAAAAGGTCTTTTTATTACTAAACTATGGATTCGGCTTCTTCTGTGCCTGTTTGGCGTAAATCCTCTCTTTTTAAAATATAAGTGAAATTGGAAATCCTTTCATTAGTGCTTACAATTGTTCTTGTTTTCTTTTAGATTCTGAAGTGGAGCGTCGTATTAGAGAGAGGGTCAAGACAATGGCTCTAAAGGAATCAAGAAATGAAATTAGTCCTTGCAAGAAAATATAAAAATAAAAGCGACAATTGGAGCCTATATCTAGTCGAAGGAGTAAAGGAAGAGTGTGTGAAAACACTGCTCAAAGAGAAACATTTAGATCTCGATATCAAGAAGAGAGGCTGCAAAGGAGAGAAAGAAGTGACGAAGAGTCACCAAGTGACGTCGACAGTCGGCAGAGAAGGGAACGTGATGAAGGAGAAAAGAGTAAAAGTTTAAAACGAAAGGAATCAACAAAAGAAGAAAGTAGAACAAATATAAAGGGCCAAGAAGAAAGAAAATATGAATACGAAAAAGAACGGGGTAAAAAAGGTAGAGATCAGCGAAGGGATAGTAGTGAAGAGGTTGAAGATTCTCAAAGAAAGTATTACCAAGAAAAAAGGCCAATTAGAGATGACAGCTATGAAAGAGATAGATATGAAAGATATGAAGAAAAAAGGCTTCACAGAAGAGAAAGGGTTTATGAGGAAACGGAGAGATCTCCCAAGGAAACTGAACCTCGAAAACGAAGAGGATTTAATGATGGAGAAAAGGCTGAAAGCTACGCAGAGGAGAGGCCAAAAAAACAAGGATCCATAAAACTAAAAAGCATAGGAGATAAAAAGGATCACAGAGATAAAAGATTTGAATATGAGGAAGAACGTGCTAAAAAAAGAACAGATTACCAAAGGAGTAGTAGCGAAGAGGTGGAGGTCAAACAAGCAAAAAATTATCAAGAAAAGCAGAAAGATGATAATTATGAGTATTTTGAAGAGCGTGGTAAAAAAGGAAGAGATCGTCGAAAGGATATTAGCGAGGAGACGGAGATGTTTCAAAGAAAGCTATATGAAGAAAAACGTAAAGATGATAGATTTGAATACATTGAAAAGCGGGGTAAAAAAGATAGGGATCATCGAAGTGGTAGTAGTGAAGAGGTAGAGGTACAGGGAAGAAAAAAATACGAAGAAAAAGCTCGAATTAGAGATGAAAGTCGTGAAAAGAATTGGCTGATAAGAGATGAAGATTCTCGTCGGGGAAAGGACACCAGTGAAGAAAGATATAATTTTCTTCAAAAGGATTATAAGGAAAAAGCATATAGAAAAGACGATGCTTCTGGAAGTAGAAGAAAATCCAGAGATACAGAGAAGAGACGGGATTGGAGAGATGGAGAATATGAGGAAAATAAGAAGCGTTCTCGACATAAGCATAGTAAGGACAGGAAGAGGGGAAGGCGTTCGGTTTCTTAACAGTTTCACCTGTGGCTTAAGCCACACTCTCATTAAAAATTCAACTATATTTTATAGTGAACAGACATTTTGTAAATAAAGCGTTTATTATCAACTAAAATAATCAATGATTTTCTCTTTTTTGCTCAGAAGGTTTTGTCTGCGATACTGCTTTAGTTAGAATTGCAAGTGGAAAAGTAGAAATATACCAAATTAAATCGTGTTTTGATGTTGGGGTACAAGGAATTTTAAAGTGTAAATAATATTCAAATGTTTGATAGCTGCATTGAAAAAATGATCTCTACTTGAGAAAAAATGAGATTAGCATTGACTATAAATGAACAATAAAACGTGGTTGTATAAAGTTCTGATTTTGTCATCACGTCCAGGGCCATTGTGAGCCAAGACTTAGAGACAGAGTATGCTCAATCTAACCTAGCTTTTATCTTTTGGAAAAAAGACAAACAGATAAATACGCATTCGTATACATCCTTCTTGAGAAAAAGTACTGAATTTCGCATTTTTTAGATGGGGGATTGAAATATCTGTAACAGGGTTCTTTGGCGAGTTTCGGTTATTATTAGCACGAGTTGATCTTTATTTGCAGATTGTTACCACGAATTCTTCGATTATTTACATGTTAGTTGTGCTTTTGATGGGTATTTACAGTTAGCAAGTGTCTTACTTATTAGGAACTTAGAGTCAGCTTCAAAACCGTATATTCTCGTATTATATGTTTTTCAGTATAAGTGGTATTATGTGTGTTTCAGCTATGTATTCCAATGTAAGCGCAACGTTGAAAGCAGGGCCGTATCCAGCATTTTTTTTTTAGGGTTTTTACAAAAAGATCTTATCGGGGGGGGGGGGGAGGTACAAAAAAAAACTAAAAAACGTATTAAAAATTTGTTTATATTCACTTTTGTTACGTTTTCTACGAGTCAGAAAAATGTTTCGGAAGGGGGGGGGGGAAGCTTTGCAGTTCCTAAAGGGCTCTAAAAATATTCTTCATTTACTTTTCTTTTTTAGCGTTAGATTTCCAACCAAGTATCATCTTCGTCATTTGAAATGGGGTTTTTCATATTTGACTTGCCTTGCCTTATACAGCTTCAATGCAAAGTAATAAGTTAAGTTTTAGTCATATTCTTGGAGATAATCTCCCGAAAGTTTCTGGAGTAAAAAATTGAACAATGAAGATGATAAGAACAGAACACTTACGTCATTTCAAGGGCAAATGCTTAGGACATTGTCCTTTCGGCAATAAATGACCGTCGGAGTATTAGACTTTGGTAATGTGGGGATAAGCTGCTCCAACATCAAAAATGTCCTTTTAGTCGAATAAAACGACTCGTGCCCATATATCTATATGCAATTCAGTTAATTTACTGCTTTGTATCTCTAGGCTATTTTCCTAAATGAAGCATACCAATTGCTACCTTTATAGCCAAAAATAGCTTTGTTTTGCGCATGACATCTATTTGGAAATTTCTCCCTGCGGGGGTTATTCGACTTTGACCACCGGTTGATCCTTTTAACTGGAAATTCAATAGATGCATTAAACCCAGGGATTAAGCTGGATAACGGACTAGCAGCATGTCGGGCACTATGAAGTGCCAGGTGCCATAAAATATGTTATGACTCACTGACTTGACTTCAGTCTCATCCATCCTCGAAGGTTGTTTTGGGGGCCTCATCATTCACTATGTTTTTGGTGTTGGGTCTGTATGAGCATCTATCTTCAGACAGGCGTAGAAGTTGCGGCAAGTTGATAAGAAAAAATGGCTTTCCGTCTCTTCGGGGGCCGACCTCTGGGGCGAGAACCATGAACGCGACCATGTAAGATTATTTTCGGAAGACGGGAATTTTCCATACGCTGTATGTGGCGTAGCCACCTAAGTTGTTGCAGTTTTATTTCGCCAAGTATGGTGTGCTTGATATTGAGGCTTTCAAACAGCCTAAAATTAGAAATCCTGTCCAGGTACGTAATGCCCGCAATACGGCGAAGTGACTTTGTTTTGAATGCGGCTAGGCGACGTTGGTCATCTGTTTTGAGGGTCCATGATTCACAAGCGTAAATGGCACTGGCCATCAATCTTCCACTGTGTCGGCAACATTCTATTTAAAAACAGCTTAAGGGTTAGTTCTGTATTGGTAGTGTGCCCAAAATAGGTAAGGCACGATGCTTACCAATTACAGAGTTCTTTTTTATTAGAAAAAGAAAAAGACTTTCGATTATCAGAATTAATATTCAAATTGTAGTCACAAAATTTCTTAAAATATACGAGTCTTCTTTTCAAAAGATTTATTTCCCATTACAATATAAAACGCATATCAACAGAAATCTTGCTTGAAACACTGCCTTCTTGAAGTTTTCTGCGAGTCAGAAAATAAGGAAAAAATAATAATATAGAATGTACAACAAAATTTTGGGTCGTGGTGCACTCTTTACCAGATTGGAGCTACTGGGTAAACCACAAAAAAGGGTAGAGGAGACTCAAATTAGGCATGAAGTGTAACAGTCCTACGCTTTTGAACGATAGCATCTTTCACAGGACTAGTGCTAATAAACCGATGCTAAATGAACGTATTCGGAAGGGAATAGCGTGAAAGTGGATATTCTTTTGAGCGGACAGCCATTGTAGCAGCAACGGGTAAGTAAGGGAATCTATACTAGTGTCATTTAAACTTATGCTACTTGTTATATTCCAATTACCAGCTTACCGCGTTGAAAAATTAGAAAAAAATAGGTCGTGTTGCAATGATCTTGGCAAACCAGCCATTTAATCACATCTCTTTGGAAGAATATTATTATTGACTTGGCCAAACTTTTCATGTTTATACAAGCTGAGGATCGTGCTAAAACCTGGTAGTATTATTTTTTTCTTAGCTTGACTGTTTTTTTTTTTTGTTTTTTTTTTGCATGATAAATTGATAGAAACTCCCTCCTTGAGTCAGAAAAAGTATAAGATTGCACTCTAAGTTTTTCTCTAAAAAGATTCACTGGTATTAGAAATAAAATTTTAGCAATTTAATACGGACATGGTTTAAGCCTGGTATGTTAGCGAGTAGTTGCCTTTGAGCCAACCCTCCCCACTCACTCCAGGGCAATTTCCTTGATTTTGGGGCTTTTCCATATTATGTCATATTTTTCATATAATTTTCCAATTACTCGTTTTTAATCAAAGTCGCGCTCCTATAAGTCGTATCTCCTACCCCCTCCCCCCTCTAAAAGCTTTTACTGTTCATATCAGATTAAGTATAGATTTAGGCACATCACTGATAAAGCAAGTCTTCCAGGGAGGGCCAAACTAAAAAGTGACTTCTCGCGACTTACTTTGTTTTTCATAATTAGTTTTTTTTTGTTTTACCCAGCCCTTCCAAAGGTTAGTCCTCTTAAATAGTTTTTGCAAACGTGTCTGGCATGCATAACTGTTTAAATATATATTAGTAAAAACAACTTGACAATAATAAGTGCAAAAAGATGTTTTTATGCGGCATATATGATCTAAAAATGGGCAATATACGATTTATCTTCTAGTGGTCCATGATTTGAGATTAAAGAGCCTCCGAATTCTGATATTTTTGTACTTATCAATGTACTTATTTTTTTCGTAAATAAATTTCTACATCATCAAGTATTGTAAAGTATTTTCAAAATCGATTTGCCTCTTTTCTCGTCTTAACAGGGAGAATTGCATCCAAAGTGCCTGGGCCCACTCCCAAAGTCAGTGCAATTTTATTTCAGTGCAATTCCCATATCGGGTTCTCCCTCTTCTGTCCCCCTCCCCTCACCTGGAGTTCTTTCCTATCAAATATGCCCCTCCTGAAATTTCACCCCCTCCCCTTCGAAAAAAAACTCCCTGTCCTCATGTCTGATCAAGCAAGTTTACAGCAGGCCTTGGGCTCCCCCCTAGATCTAAAACACTGCTGTTTCTTATGATGTCCTTCCCTTTGTACTTATTTAGCCTGTTTTTCATTGTTTAGTTTTTGTTTAATCAACGTTCTTTATACAAACAATATTTTTCATTTTAGGATGCCGTTTAGGGGTAGGGGGTAGTTAGAAGTGTTTAACTGCAATGACTGAAAAAAGTAACTTTTTTTCATGGAAAGTACTTCCGTGTTGTAAATTCACGCTGATGTACCTCCTCAAATGACTAGACAAACACTTTTTATTATTTTAACCAGCTGTTTCGCTGTCTTTTTACCGCTACCGAAAGTCTACGCTTTCCCATGCCACTCAAACAACTGTAGTTACACATTAAGTGTTCTAATTTGTCCTTCTTCTTAGATATTGGAAATGTCTTCTTCTCCTTCCTTCTTCTTCTTATCAAACAGTTCGTGGTAACGAACTGTAAGTAAGGAGTGACCCGGCTTAATAGTAAGCGAAACTCTATAAAACGGAATTTTGATGCCAATAGATACATCAGAAGAATCAGATGTTTATGCTGATTTCAAATATATATTTTCATCAAGTTTAGTTTTACCCATCAAAAGTTACGTGCCTGAGAAAATTTGCCTTATTTTCGAAAAAAGGGGCAAACAACCCCTGAAAGTCCTAGAACGAAAATCACACCATCTAATGAAAATCACACTATCAGATTCAGCGCATGAGAGAACCCTACTATAGAAGTTTCAAGTTCTTTCTGCAAAAATGTGCAATCTTGCATTTTTGCCAGAAACATCAAGGATGCGTGTTTATTTGTTTGTTTGTTTGTTGTTTTTTTTCCAGGGGTGATCTTATCGATCTAGTAGTCCTAGAATATCGTGAGAGGGCTCATAAGAGGGTTCGCCCCCTAGTCAATACCTTGCTCTTTACGCTAATGTTTTTTAGTACTTTCAAAAGAGCTATCTATTTTAATTAAACGGCCTCTGTTATTCAGAGGTTGGTCATTCGAAGAAAATTTGAACTTTATCGTAACGAGTGAGGTCTTGACTAGGGAGCTAACTCCCTAATATACGTAATAAAAACATACGAATATAGAAATTCGTTACGTAAGCTAATTTGTAAGTTAAGTCGGAACAAAATTTCGAGACAGCCAATTAGCCAAAAAAAGAAAAATTAATATGCAAATTTCGTTTTAATTATTCATGTACGGTGAGCCAAAATCAAAGCTGCATTAATTCAAAAACGTTCAGAAATTAACTACAAAAAAAAAAGTTTTTTTTAACTGAAAGTAAGGAGCGACATTAAAGCTTAAAAAGAACAGAAATTATTCCGTATATGGAAGGGGCTGTCCCCTCCTCAACGCCTCGCTCTTTACGCTAAAGTTTGACTCTGTCTCACAACTTTATTTTTTTAAACAATAAAAAACTTTAGCGTAAAGAGCGGGGTGTTGAGAAGGGGACAGCCCCTTTCATATACGTAATAACTTCTGTTCGTTTTAAGTTTTAATGTCGCTCCTTACTTTCAGTTAAAAAAAAACCTGTTTTTTTTAGTTAATACATGCAAAGCCCATCCTGTAATCTAAGCTTCGTAAATGTCTTCGTAAATGGCTAAAAAACTGACTATTTTTTCCAAAACAGATCTTTTTTGCTATGGTATGGAAAGCACTTCTGTGTTGTAAATTCACACTGATATACCTCCTTAAATGACTAGACAAGCATTTTATTTTATTTAAACTAGCTCATTAGCTTTCTTCTTACCGCTACCGAAAGTCGACGCTTTCTCAGGCCACTCAAACAACTGTAGTTACATATTAAATATTTTAATGTTCATGAGGTTTTTGCACTCGAGATTTTGACCTTGCTTTTGGAGAAGCCAACTGATGATTCAGTGGAAATAGCAATTGGGCTATTGAAAGAAGTGGGAATGAAACTGTCTGAAGTGCCGCCAAGGGAACTGAATTCTGTTTTTGAAAGCCTGAGGCACGTCCTCAATGAATCCCTGCTTGATAAAAGTGTGAGTTTAGTTGAATAGAAAATTTCATGAGAAAAACAAAGCTGTTGAGGCTGTATTGAGTATTCGAAAGTATAAGTTTTTCGTTTTGTTCTAAAGTGATAGAAAATTAATATTATCATTATTTCTGCTGACGATACAAAAGTACTCTGGGGATTTATTATTGCGTTGTAATAGCAAAAAAAATACGGTGTCCCAAAACCCAAAATTAACGTTGAAATAAAGTTTTGGGCTTTAGATTTGGGACGGCTAATCGATACATGCAATTCTAAATTCAGATTGTCAGAAGTTAATTCAACAGAAGTCACTGATGCTAAAAAATTTCAAGAAGATTGTTTATGCCAAATTACAATCCAGCACTTGATTTCTATTGATGTAGTTTAAAAAATCAAGTTAAAAAAAATGCACTATTTCTATAATATGCGACTTTAGAAGCCGCGAGCTAATTTGTTGGCCTGCTTTTGAGAAGATGGTCTGACATATGTATTCTCACTTCACTTTCATGTTCCCTGTTCCTTTTTGGAGTTTTCCCATGTGTCTATTCTAAATTGTCAAGCAGAAGTCGCAACAATTCCACTAAAACGATTTTGGTTCCCAATTTGCAATTTTTGACCTTTTTTATATGTTTCAATAGACAATAGTAGAACCCTATCAGGAGGTCCCACGAGAACACGTGTGCTGCCATCTACAATTTGGTCTAACACTGACAGGTTATAATTTATCCAAGGATTATCGATCCACGAACGGGTCAATGACCCCTTTTTTTAAGGGCGATTTATTTGTTGTTTTCAAGTGTATTGACTCCGGGGTGAAGTTTGCACTTGCGCATTACGTTAGCGGCTTAAACAAAAGGTTTCACAGAAAAAAAAGGATACTTTTGATCAAATTAACATCATAGCTTCTGCATCGCAAATTTGACTTTTGCTTTACTGAAAAGGGGGAAGGAGATTTATTTTCTAAATGGTAAAAATATAATTTCTATGCTTTTTGGGTTCGATTTCTCACAAGTTGTGTATTTAATTTTTTCTCAACATGGTAAAAATAAGCGATACAGTAAATCTTATAAATTACAAGGGGGAGAGGTGACAGTTATGATAAATAGTTTCATATAGTATTTGTTTTTCATTTTGAGTACTCAGTGTTTATATGGGGAGAGGAGGGAAGGGGCTATGCCTTGCTTCTAGCAGCTTCGCTGCAAGGTGAAAATAAACTGTTTCCCCCCGTGAACCGCAAGGGGATGGATTCATTGTGCAGTAGTAGTCGTATGCGTATACACCGCTTTTCTTAATCCATTACGTTAACTGTTTAACCAAAGGGATGTTCAACAGATCAAAAAAGGATTGTTTTTCCCCCGTCAAATTAAAACACGTTCAAACAGAAAAGAGATTGCAATAATTAAGCTAGGCCTACGCAACCTGTATGGAGGAGTGAAATGAGTTATTCCCCAAATAATTGCTAACAAATATTTTTTAGGACATTATGTAAAAAGGGGAAGGGGGCAACACCTCGCTTCTAACACCATCATTGTAAAGCGAAAACTTTGCATGAAAAGTAAGGGGTCGGGATTTCTAAGAAAAAAGAATACATAGCTTTATTATGTGTAAATTCAATGCCATTTACGTCTAAGATCATAAATTTAGGCCTATAGGCTGCTGCTGGGTTAACAATCATTTATCTATTTTAATGTCTATAGACGGGAACATTTTAAAAAATTTTCTGAAAGGTAAAAATAGAAACATTGATTTCTATCCTAAGGCTATAGACTACTGATTGTCAAGGTTTATTTTTCTCACAAGTTGTGCAATAAAACCATATGATTTCCATGCATAGCATATTTCTCGTAAATTTTACTTTTTGCATTGCTTTTTTAGCTTAGGGGAGGGGGACCTCTTTGTGATAAATGCTTTCTAGACAAAATTATGGCTAGGGGGGGGGGTACTAATTTTTATTCTGTGAAAAAGGGGAAAATTATTTCAATACTAACTTTTTTTTCTTCTTTTCGTTGAAATACAAGAGTTGGATTATTTCAGTAGTGTTTTGTCGTGGTTTACAAGGTAAAGCACAACAAAACACTACTGAAATATTCCACCTCTTGCATTTCAAAGAAATAAATCCAAAATGAACTTTGAAAAATCAAGAGAAAGTAACTGTGACAAGTTAAAGCACAATAAAACACTTCTGAAATATTCCAACTCTTGCATTTCAATGAAAGAATTTCAAAATGAACTTCGAAAAAACAAGAAAATGAAACTGTGACAAGGTAAACCACAACAAAACACTACTGAAATATTCCAACTCCTGCATTTCACTGAAAGAAATTCAAAAAGAACTTTGAATAATCAAGAGAATGTAACTGTGACAAGGTAAAGCACGATAAAACACTACTGAAATATTCCAACTCTTGCATTTCAATGAAAGAAATTCAAAATGAACTTTGAAAAATCATGAGAATGTAAGTGTGATAAGATAAAGCACTACAAAACACTACTGAAATATTCCAACTCTTGTATTTCAATGAAAGAAATCCAAAATGAACTTTAAAAAATTAAGAGAATGTAAGTGTGACAAGGTAAACCACGACAAATTACTACTAAAATATTCCAACTCATGCATTTCAATGATTGAAATTAAAAATGGAGTTTGAAAAATCTAGAGAATGTAAGTGTGACAAGCTAAACCACAACAAAACACTACTGAAATATTCCAACTCTTGTATTTCAATGAAAGAAATTCAAAATGAACTTTGAAAAATTATGAGAATGTAAGTGTGACAAGGTAAACCATAACAAAACACTACTGAAATATTCTAACTCTTGAATTTCAATGAGAGAAATTCAAAATGAACTTTAAAAATTTAAGGGAATGTAACTGAGAGAAGGAAATCCATGACAAAACACTACTAAAATATTCCAACTCTTGCATTTCAATTAAAGAAAAATCAAAATGAACTTTGAAAAGTCAGGAAAATGTAACTGACAAGGTAAACAACAACAAAACATTTCAACAAAAGAAATAAACACTGAACTTTGAAAATCAAGAGAATGTAACTGTGACACGATAAAACACGAAAAAACACTACTAAAATATTCCAACTCTTTCATTTCAACAAAAGAAATCGAAAATTAACCTTGAAAAATCAAGAGCATGTAACTGTGAAAAGGTAAAACTACGACAAAACGCTACTGAAATATTCCAGCTCTTGCATTTCAACGAAAGAAATTCAAAATGAACTTCGAAAAATCAATATAAAGTAACTATGAGAAAGTAAACCACGACAAAACACTACTGAAATATTTCAACTCCTTGCATTTAGACGGAAGAAATCCAAAATGAACTTTGAAACATTAATAAAATTTAAATGTGAAAAGATAAAGCACTACAATACTCTCTTTAACTAATATAAATGGTGCATTTCAACGACAGAAATCCAGATTTACCTTCGAAAGATTAGTAGAATGGAAGTTTGACATGGTAAAGCAAAAAATAACGCCAGTGGAATATTATAACTATATCATTTCAACGAAAGAAATCCAGAATTAACTTTAAAAATTTAAGAGAATGTTTTTGCGACATGGTGAAACACGACAAAGCACTACTGAAATATTCCAACTCTTGGAATTCAATGAAAGAAATTCAAAATTAACTTTGAAAAATCAAGAGAAAGTAACTGTGACAAGGTAAACCACGACAAAACACTAGCGAAATAGTCCAACTCTTGCATTTCAATGAAAGAAATTCAAAATGAACTTTGAAAAATCAAGAAAATGTAACTTTGACAAGGTAAACCACAACCAAACACTAGTGAAATATTCCAGCTCTTGCATTTCAACGAAAGAAATTCAAAATGAACTTTGAAAAATTAAGAGAATATAACTGTGACAAGGTAAATCATGTCAAAACACTACTGAAATATTCCAAATCTTGCATTTCAACTAAAGAAATCGAAAATGAACTTTGAAAAATCAAGAGAATGTAACTGTGAAATGGTAAACCACGACAAAACACTTCTGAAATAATCCAACTCTTGCATTTCAATGAAAGAAATTCAAAAGAACTTTGAAAAATCAAGAGAATGTAACTGTGTCAAGGTAAACCACGACAAAGCACTACTGAAATATTCCAACTCTTGCATTTTAACGAAAGAAATTCAAAATGAACTTTGAAAATCAAGAGAATGTAACTGTGACAAGGTAAACCACGACAAAACACTACTGAAATAATCCAACTCTTGCATTTCAATGAAAAAAAATTCAAAATGAACTTTGAAAAATCAAGAGAATGTAACTGTGGCAAGGTAAACCATGACAAAACACTGCTGAAATATTCCAACTCATGCATTTCAATGAAAAAAAAATTCAAAATGAACTTTGAAAAATCAAGAGAATGTAACTGTGACAAGGTAAACCAGAACAAAACAAAACTGAAATATTCCAACTCTTGCATTTCAACGAAATAAATTCAAAATTAACTTTGAAATATCAATAAAATGTAACTTTGACAAGGTAAACCGCAACAAAACACTACTGAAATTTTCCAAATCAAGCATTTCAACGAAAGAAATTCAAAATGAACTTTGAAAATTAAGAGAATGTAACTGTGCCATAGTTGAACTATTAAGAAATACTACTAATATATTCCATCTTCTGCATTTCAGCGAAAGAAATTCAAAATGAACTTTCAAAAATCAAGAGAATGTAACTGTGACATAGTAAACCATGACAAAACACTAATGTTGGGAGGGGGAGTCAAAAGTTGGGGGTGGGGCCCTTTTGTGTCTCAAAATGCGCAAATTAAAAAATATTAAAAAATGGGGGCTCGGGGGCCTTTGGGGCGCCGGAGGACCTTTGGGGGCCCAGGGGGCCATTTTGGTTGGTTGGGGGGGGGGGGGGCGGGGGGTTCATTCGTGGTTGGGGTAGGGGGCCTCACAACACTGTTCAAATGGAACTTGTGTATTATAACGACCAGAGAGTTTCACCCTCAAATCCTCTTCTAAATCATCTTCTAAAATGCTTCAATCTGTTTCGCTTAAATAATTCCCTAAAATGTCTCAAAACGGTTTCGCCCAAATAATCCCTAAACGTAATTTCTGCGTGTTCCTTTTGTTGGGCATCACTGCGCTGTCACATTTGAAATTCCTAGGAAACCCTTTCCCGCGTTATTCTCTTCATCTCATAAATGTTCCTAGCTACACTATTATGGTTTCGTTAGAATATCAATTTATCTCTCTGACTTAAAGATCAGTGAAGCCGTATTTAAAAATATAATTTCTATCTCTTTAGACTCCCGCATAATTCTCTTCCCCTAAGTGAAGCCATATGCATTCCCCTCTGTATCTTAACCATCAAACAGAACGAAACCATGAAAATCTATCAAAGTGAGAAAAATCCTGGTTTTTCATTCTCAGTGACAAAAACCATAAAAACATGCATAAATTGCTGTTGACATCCAAGAAACATCCTTCAATTGTTATTGACATCCAGGAAACATCCATCAAAGTGAGAAAAATCCTGTTTTTTCATTCTCAGTGACAAAAACCATAAAAACATGCATAAATTGTTGTTGACATCCAAGAAACATCCTTCAATTGTTGTTGACATCCAGGAAACATCCATCAAAGTGAGAAAAATCCTGTTTTTTTCAAGTGAGAAAAATCATGTTTTTTCATTCACAGCAGTGACAAAAATTATAAAGACAACCATAAATTGCTGTACTCGTCGGAGATATTATGTAATCAATTGACAAAAACCATAAAAACATGCATAAATTGCTTTTGACAATCATGAAACATCCTTCAATTGTTGTTGACATCCAAGAAACATCCATCAAAGTGAGAAAAATCCTGTTTTTTCAAGTGAGAAAAATCATGTTTTTTCATTCTCAGGGACAAAAACCGTAAAAACATCCATAAATTGCTGTACTCGTCGGAGATATTATGTAATCAATTGACAAAAACCATAAAAACCTGTATAAATTGCTGTTGACAACCATGAAACATCCTTCAATTGTTGGTGACATCCAAGAAACATCCATCAAAGTGAGAAAAATCCTGTTTTTCAAGTGATAAAAATCCTGTTTTTTCATTCTCAGGGACAAAAACCATAAAAACATACATAAATTGCTGTACTCGTCGGAGACATTATGTAATCAATTGACAAAAACCATAAAAACATGCATAAATTGCTGGTGACAACCATGAAACATCCTTCAATTGTTGTTGACATCCAAGAAACATTCATCAAAGTGAGAAAAATCCTGTTTTTTCAAGTGAGAAAATTCCTGTTTTTTCATTCTCAGTGATAAAAACCATAAACTATGTACGTACGGCGTTATACTCAATTGTAGATGGCAGCACATGTGTTTGTTCCGGGCTAGTACCCCCTTCTCTAATCTCAAGGCAACATGAAAGTTCGGTCTGCGCCAGTAGAAGGTATCTATTGAATTTGCTCGAAGGTATAGGCACTACTCTTTTCTTCTTTATTGGTTTAATATCATGAAGAACGTTTAACGGCGATTCTGTAGATATGATAGTTTGGATTCTATGGAAGCTCTACACCTTTTCAAAGAGAGTGAGTATCCTCTCACATCGCCTTCCATTTCTATGGATGCCCTAGGAAAACATTTCTATGGATGCTCTACACCTTTTCAAAGAGAGTGAGTATCCTCTCACATGGCCTTCCATTTCTATGGATGCCCTAGAAAAACATTTCTATGGATGCTATACACCTTTTCAAAAAGAGTGAGTATCCTGTCACATGGCCTTCCATTTCTATGGATGCCCTAGGAAAACATTTCTATGGATGCTCTACACCTTTTCAAAGAGAGTGAGTATCCTCTCACATGGCCTTCCATTTCTATGGATGCCCTATGAAAACATTTCTATGGATGCTCTACACCTTTTCAAAGAGAGTGAGTATCCTCTCACATGGCCTTCCATTTCTATGGATGCCCTAGGAAAACATTTCTATGGATGCTCTACACCTTTTCAAAGAGAGTGAGTATTCAGAACAAACCTTAGAAATCCTTGCAAATCAAGTAGTAAGGTGTATGTGAGTACGAACCATCAAGGATTATAAGCACCAACGACTCTAACCAGCAGAGACCTCAACTCCCCAAAGGTCCCTTATCCCCAAACTCGAAGGGCGCCCCCTCCCTCCAACTTTTTGGCCCCCCTTTTTTTTCTTTTTTTTTAACATGATATATTTTTTTCAACTTTTTTTTTTACATGTCTTCGAATCAGATGAAAAAAACTTAAATTCAGTAGTGTTTTGTCGTGGTTTACCTTGTCACAGTTACATTCTCTTAATTTTTCAAAGTTCATTTTGAATTTCTTTCGTTGAAATGCAAAAGTTAGAATATTTCAGTAGTGTAATTTAATTTTGGATTTCTTTTGTTTAAATGCAAGATTTGGAATATTTCAGTAGCGTTTTGTTGTGCTTTACCTTGTCACAGTTACCTTCTCTTGATTTTTCAAAGTTCATTTTGAATTTCTTTCATGAAATGAAAGGGTTGGAATATTTCAGTAGTGTTTTGTCGAGGTTTACCTTGTCACATTTACATTCTCTTGATATTTCAAATTTCATTTTGGATTTTTTTTCCTTGAAATGCAAGAGTTGGAATATTTCAGTAGTGTTTTGTCGTGGTTAACCTTGTCACAGTTACATTATCTTGATTTTTCAAAGTTCATTTTGGATTTCTTTCCTTGAAATGCAAGATTTGGAATATTTCAGTAGTGTCTTGTTGTGCTTTACCTTGTCAAAGTTACATTCTCTTGATATTTCAAAGTTAATTTTGAATTTCTTTCATTGAAATGCAAGAGTTGGAATATTTCAGTAATGTTTTGTCGTGGTTTACCATATCACAGTTACATTCTCTTAATTTTTCCAAGTTCATTTTGAATTTTTTTTGTTGAAATGCAAGAGTTTTAATATTTCAGTAGGGTTTTGTTTTCGTTTACCGTGTCACTGTGAATTGCTCTTGATTTGTAAATCTTTATTGTGTATTTACTTGCTTTAAATGCAAGAGTTGGAATATTTATGTTTTGTGTTTTTACGGTTTAGAATGTCAAAGTTAAATTCTCATGTTTTTTCAAAGTTCATTTTGGGTTTTGTTTCGTTGAAATGCAAGAGTTGGAATATTTCAGTAGTGTTTTGTTATGGTTTACCTTGTCACAGTTACATTCGCTTGATTTTTCAAAGTTCATTTTGGATTTCTTTCTTTGAAATGCAAGAGTTGGAATACCATTTTTAGTTAAGTGTCAGAGTGAATAAATTCATTATCAACATCCTTTGTCAGATACATCAAATAAAATTGGCAAAATCTAAATTTCAGAATGAATAAATTCATTATCAACATCCTTTGTCGGATATGTCAGATAAAATTGACGAAATCTAAGTATCGGAGTGATATTTTTTTTCAACATCCTTTGCCAGATACATCGAATAAAATTGATAAAATATAAGTGTAAAAGTGAATAAATATTTCTATCAACATCCTTTGTCAGATACATCAAATAAAATCGACAAAATCTAAATTTAAGAACGAATAAATGCTTTAACAACATCCTTTATCAGATATGTCGGATAAAATTGACAAAATCTAATTATCAGAGTGATTAAATTCTATATCAACATCCTTTTCTCGGATACATAAGATAAAATTGACAAAATGTAAGCGTCAGTGTGAATAATTTTTATTTATCAACATCCTTTTTCAGATACATCAAATAAAATTGACAAAATCGAAATTTCAGAATGAATAAATTCATTATCAACATCCTTTTTTGTAATATGTCGGATAAAATTTACAGAATTAAAGTTTCAGAGTGATTAAATTCTATATCAACATCATTTTTTCAGATACCTAGGATAAAATTGACAGAATCTAAGTGACAGAGTGAATAATTTTTTTTTTATGAACATCGTTTGCCAGATACATAGAATAAAATTGATAAAATATTGTTGTCAGAGTGAATAAATTTATTTATCAACATTCTTTATCAGATACATCAAATAAAATTGACAAAATCTAAATTTCAGAATGAATAAATTCTATATCAACATCCTTTGTCGGATATGTCGGATAAAATTGACAAAATATAAGTGTCAGAGTGAATAATTTTTTTTTATCAACATCCTTTGACAGATACATCGGATAAAATTCACAAAAGATAAGTATCAGAGTGACTAAATTCTATATCAACATCCTTTTCTCGGATACGTAGGATAAAATTGATAAATTCTAAGTGTTAGAGTGAATAATTTTTTTTTATCAACATCCTTTGGCAGATACATCGGATAAAATTGACAAAATCTAAATTTCAGAATGAATAAATTCATTATCAACATCCTTTGTCAGATACGTCAGATAAAATTGACAAAATCTAAGTATCAGAGTGGCTAAATTCTATACCATCATCCTTTTCTCAGATACATAGGATAAAACTGTCAAAATCTAAGTGTCAGTGTGAATAAATTTTTTTTTTATCAGCATCCTTTGTCAGATACATCAAATAAAATTGACAAAATCTAAATTTCAGAATGAATAAATTCATTATCAACATCCTTTGTCGGATATGTCGGATAAAATTGACAAAATATAAGTGTCAGAGTGAATAATTTTTTTTTATCAACATCCTTTTGTCAGACACATCAAATAAAATTGACAAAATCTAAATTTCAGAATGAAGAAATGCTTTAACAACATCCTTTATCGGATATGGCGGATAAAATTGACATAATCTAAATATGAGAAAAATAAAATTCTAAGTCAACATCCTTTATCAGATATATCAGATGGAATTGACAAAATAAAAGTGTCAGAGTGAATAAATTTTTTTTTTATCAACATCCTTTGACAGATACATCGGATAAAATTGACAAAATCTGAGGATCAGAGTGACTAAAATCTATATCAATATCCTTTTCTCGGATACATAGGATAAAATTGACAATTTATAAGTGTTAGAGCGAATAAACTTTTTTATCAACATCCTTTGGCAGATGCATCAGATAAAATTGACAGAATCTAAATTTCAGAATGAATAAAATTATTATCAACATCTTTTTTCAGATACATAGGATAAAATTGACAAAATGAAAGTGACAGTATGAATAAATTTTTCTTATCGACATCCTTTTGTCAGAAACATCAAATAAAATTTACAAAATCTAAATTTCAGAATGAATAAATTCTATATCAACATCCTTTGTCGGATATGTCGGATAAAATTGACAGAATAAAGTATCAGAGTGAATAATTTTTTTTTATTAACATCCTTTGGCAGATACATTGTATAAAATTGACGAAATGTAAGCATCAGAGTGACTAAATTCTATATAAACATCCTTTTCTTGGATAAGTAGGAAAAAATTTACAAATTCTAAGTGTTATAGTGAATAAATTTTTTTTTTTAAAAATCCTTTGACATAAACATCGGATAGAATTGAAATACTTTCAATGTCATAGAGAATAATTTCAGAATCAACATCCTTTGTTAATCGTGTCGGGTAAAATTGACAAAATATAACTGTCAGATTGAATAATTCTTTTTTATAAACATCATTTGTTAGATACATCAAACAAAATTGACAAAATCTAAATTTAAGAATGAATAAATGCTTTAACAACATTCTTTTATCGGATATGTCGGATAAAATTTACATAATCTAAGTATCAGAGAGACTAAATTCTATATCAACATCCTTTTCTCAGATACATAGGATAAAATTGACAAATTCTAAGTGTTAGAGTGAATAAATTTTTTTATCAACATCCTTTGGCAGATACGTCGGATAAAATTGACAAAATCTAAATTTCAGAATGAATAAATTCATTATCAACATCCTTTGTCGGATATGTCGGATAAAATTGACAAAATCTAAATATCAGAGTGAATTTTTTTTTTTACAACATCCTTTGCGAGATACATCGAATAAAATTCATAAAATATAAGTGCCAGAGTGAAAAAATTTTTTTTATCCACATCTTTTGTCGTATACATAAATTAAAATTGACATAATCAAAAGTACAGAAAAAATCACTGCTTTAAGACTATCAGTCATCGAATATATGAGATAAAGTCAAAAGAATCGAAACATCAGAATGAGTGAATTCTGTATAAATATCCTTTTCTCGGATACATAGGATCAAATTGGCAGAATCTATGTATCAGACTGAATACTTTTTTTTTATCAACATCTTTTTCTCAGGTACATAGGATAAAATTGACAAAATCTGAATTTCAGAATGAATATTTTCATTATCAACACCCTTTGTCTGAAATGTCGGATAAAATTGACAAAATCTAGATTTCAGAATGAATAAATTATATAACAAAATCATTTATCGGATATATCGAATAAAATTGACAAAATCTAATTATCAGAGTGACTAAATTATATAAAAACATCATTTTCTTGGATACATAGAATAAAATTGACAGAATATAAGTGCTAGACTGAATAATTTCTTTTATCAACATCATTTGTCATATACATCAAATAAAATTGACAAAATCTAAATTTCAGAATAAATAAATGCTTCAACAACATCATTTATCGGATAGGTCGGATAAAATTGACAAAATCTAAGTATCAGAGTGACTAAGTTCTATATCAATATCCTTTTCTCGGATACATAGGATAAAAATTGACAATTTCTAAGTGTTAGAGTGAAAAATTTTTTTTTTATCAACATCCTTTATCAGATACATCGAATAAAATTGGTAGGATATGAGTATTATAGGGAATAAATTCCTTATCAACATCCTTTGTCGGATATGTCACATAAAATTGACAAAATATAAGTATCAGAGTGAATAATTTTTTTTTTATCAACAACCTTTGCCAGAAACATCGAATAAAATTGACAGAATCTAAGTGTCAGAGTGAATAATTTTTTTTTATCAACATCCTTTGTCAGATGCATCGAATAAAAATTGACAAAAATTTAAATATCAGAATGAATAAATGCTTTAACAACATCCTTCATCGGATTTTTCGAATAAAATTTACAAAATCTAAGTATCAGAGTGATTAAATTCTACATCAACATCCTTTTCTCGGATACATAGATTAAAATTGACAAAATCTAAATGTTAGAGTGAATATATTTTTTTTATATCAACATCCTTTGCCAGTTACATCGGATAAAATTGACAAAATCAAAGCGTCAGAGTGAATAAATTCATTATCAACATCCTTTGTCGGATATGTCGGATAAAATTGATAAAATCTAAGTATCAGAGGGATTAAATTCCATATCAACATCATTTTCTCGGATATATAGGATAAAATTGACCAAAGTTAAGTATAAGAGTGAATAAATGCTTTATCAACATCCTTTAAATGCATTATCAACATCATTTGTCGGCTAAATCAGGTAAAATTGACAAGAAAGACATGGAGTGTACACCGCGACGACACATACATAGTGAGAGAGACATGCAAAGTCGACATAGCTTTATTTCATTTTTTAAGGTTAATTTAGACGAGGTTACGTGCGCGCACGTAACGCACGTAACTTTTTTATTTTGTCAATTTTATTTGACATATCCGACAAAGGATGTTGATATAGAATTTATTCATTCTGAAATTTAGATTTTGTCAATTTTATTCCATGTATCTGACAAAGGATCTTAATCAAAAAATTTATTCATTCGGACACTTATATTTTAAGAATTTTATTTGAGATATCTGACAAAGGATGTTGATAAAAAAATGTATTCACTCTGACACTTAGATTCTTTCAATTTTATCCTATGTATCCGAGAAAAGGATGTTGATATAGAATTTAGTTACTCTGATGCTTAGATTCTGTCAATTTTATCCAACACATCCGACAAAATAATGTTGATAATGAATTTATTCATTCTAAAATTTAGATTTTGTCAATTTTATTTGATGTATCTGACAAAGGATGTTGATAAAAAAAAATTTATTCACACTGACACTTAGATTCTGTCAATTTTATCCTATGTATCCGAGAAAAGGATGTTTATATAGAATTTAATTACTCTGATACTTAGATTTTGTCAATTTTATCCGACTTATCTGATAAAGGATGTTGTTAAAGCATTTATTCGTTCTTAAATTTAGATTTTGTCAATTTTATTTGATGTATCTGACAAAGGATGTTGATAGAAATATTTATTCACTTTTACACATATATTTTATCAATTTTATTCGATGTATCTGGCAAAGGATGTTGATAAAAAAATATTCACTCCGATACTTAGATTTTGTCAATTTTATCCGACATATCCGACAAAGGATGTTGATAATGAATTTATTCATTCTGAAATTTAGATTTGGTCAATTTTATTTGATGTATCTGACAAAGGATGTTGATAATGAATTTATTCACTCTGACACTTAACGAAAAATGGTATTCCAACTCTTGCAATTCAAGGGAAGAAATCCAAAACGAACTTTGAGCAATCAAGCAACGGTAACTGTGACAGGGTAAACCATAACAAAACGCTACTAAAAGATTCCAACTCTTGCATTTCAAGGAAACAAATCAAAAAATGAACTTTTAAAAATAAAGAGAATGTAACTGTGACAAGGTAAAGCACGACAAAACACTACTGAAATATTCCAACTCTTGGATTTCAACGAAAGAAATTCAAAATGAACTTTGAAAGATCAAGAGAATGCAACCGTGACAAGGTAAACCAAGAAAAAACACAACTTAAATATTCCAATTAATTCACTTCAACGAAGTAAATAAACAATGACATATTATAAATAAAGATAATGTCACAGGTACAATGAACGGTACAACAAGATAAAAAATGTCTAATCATTTTCTCTCATGATACAAAAAAATTTAAAAGGGGAATTTGATAAATCTGGCTCATTTAGAATGGATATTGTTAACAGCAACAGTAAAACACGTTAATATTCTAACTTAAGCAGTTCAACAAAATAAAATAAAAATTAACTTCGAAAAATTAAGATACTGTAAGTGTGACAAGGTGAACTACAACAAAAGATTACTGAAATGGAAGGCGATGTGAGAGGATACTCACTCTCTTTGAAAAGGTGTAGAGCTTCCATAGAATCGAAACTATCATATCTACGGAATCGCCGTTAAACGTTCTTCATGATATTAAACCAATAAAGAAGAAAAGAGTAGTGCCTATACCTCCGAGCAAATTCAATAGATACCTTCTACTTGCGCCCCTGAACCCCTTGCGGGTTCCAGAAAATACCCCCCGGTAAATACCCTCCCGGAACCCCCCCCCCCCCGTGGAAAATAAAACTTTCCAAATTTGAGGATTTTGTTTGAGTTTTATTTCTTTTATTTCAGTAGGGGGGGAGGAATTTTGGTACTTGTGTATTATGCGCCACTCACTCAAGTTTACGCTGTGTAAAATTCGAGAACACACCCTTATGTGCAAATATATAGCCCAAATTATATATTTCTCATATATTCTGTCACTTCTCTTTGTGTTGTCTCGCGCTAAGCTGAAAAAAACTAACGAAGAAACCGGTTTGTTCTCGAGTTTTACACAGCGTGCACTTGAGTAAGCGGTGCATAATACACAAGTACCAAAATTCCTTCCCCTACGGAAATAAAAAAAAACTGAAATAAAATTCTAAAATTTGGAAGCCTTATATTTCACGGGGGGGGGTATTTTCCGGGGGTTGTATTTACCGGGGGGGGGAGGTATTTTCCGTGGGAGGGATTTTCGGGGAGGTATTTTCCAAGGGGGGTGTTTCCGGGGGCGGGGGGTATTTTCCAGGGGGGGGGGTAAACGCCAGCCACCGATCTGCTCACTACCCAACTAGCAGACCTCTTTTTTCACAGTCTAAGCTAATATCAAATAGTTCGTGGTAACGAACTACAAGTAAGGAGCGACCCGGCTCAATAGTAACCAAAACTCTAAAAATTAAAATTGGATACCAATAGATACATCAAAAGAATCACATTTTTATGCTGATTCCAAATATATAAGGTTCATTAAGTTTAGTTTTACCCATCAAAAGTTAAGTGCCTGAGAAAATTTACCTTATTTTCGAAAAAAGGGGGAACCACCCCCTCAAAGTCATAGAACCTAAATGAAAATCACAACATCAAATTCAGCGTATTAGAAAACCCTACTGCAGAGGTTTCAAGCTCCTATCTGCAAAAATGTGGAATTTTCTATTTTTTGCCAGAAGAAAGATCACGAATGCGTGTTTATTAATTTTTTTTTCCCCAGGGGTGATCGCATCGACCCAGTGGTCCTACAATATCACGGGAGGGCTCATTCAAACGGAAATTAAAAGTTCCAGTGACCCTTTTAAGTGACCAAAAAAACTGAGGGTAGCTAGGCCCCCTCCCAAGCTTACCTTGACAGAAAGTCATCCGATCAAAATTTTGAGACGACCATTTTGTTCAGCATGGTCGAAAAACTTAATAACTATGTCTTTGAGGATGACTTAATTCCCCAAAGACCCCGGGGAAAGGGCTTCAAGTTATGAACTCTGCCCATTGTTTACGTATAGTATTGGTTACTGGGAAGTATACAGACGTTTTCAGGTTTTTATTATGCTAGGGGGGATCGGGGGTTACGTGGGAGAATCTTTACATGGAGGAAGTTTTAATGGGGGAAGGGACATTGCTCTAAAGGGGGTGCCAGCTTTCCCAGTATTATTTAAAAAACGATCAAAAATTAAATAAAAAAGACAAGTTTTCAACTGAAAAACTTTCCATCTGAAAAACTTTTTAACTGAAAAATTTCCGACAACAAAACTTAAAACGAGCAGAAGCTTTTACGTATATGATTGGGTTCGCCCCTTAGTCAATACCTCGCTCTTTACGCTAAAGTTCTTTAAATACTTTCATAAGAGCTATTTATTCTTATTAACGGCATTGGTGATCGTTAAAAAACGATCAGAAATTAAATAAAAAAGACAGGTTTTCAACTGAAAAACTTTTCAACTGAAAACTTTTCGACATCAAAACTTAAAACGAACAGAAACTATTACGTATATGATTGGGTTCGCCCCCTAGTTTAATACTTTTATAAGAGCTATTTATTCTAATTAACGGCCTTTGTGATTAAGGGGTCATTCTTAAACAACTGGAAAAAAATTCAAACTTTAGCGTAAAGAGCGAGGTATTGACTAGGGGACGAACCCCCTAATATACGTAATAAATATATACGAATATAGAAGTTCGCTACGTAAGTTTAAGCTACGTATATTTATTACTAATAAAAGCGTTCGTAAATAAATTAAACAATTTTCGAGAAAGCCATTTAGCCAAAAAAAAAAAAAAAATTAATATGCAAATTTTGTTTTAATTATTCATGTACGGTGAGCCAAAATTTAAACCTCTACTAATTCAAAAACGTTCAGAAATTAATTAAAAAAAACAAGTTTTTTTAACTGAAAGTAAGGAGCGATGTTAAAACTTAAAACGAACAGAAATTATTCCGTCTATGAAAGGGGCTGTCCCCTCCCAAACGCCTCGCTCTTTACGTTAAAGTTTGACTCTTTATCACAATTCTGTTTTTTAAAACAATAAAAAAAAACTTTGGCGTAAAGAGCGAGGCGTTGAGGAGGGGACAGCCCCTTTCATATACGGAATAATTCCTGTTCGTTTTTAGTTTTAATGTCGCTAATACTTTCAGTTACAAAAAACTTGTTTTATTTATTTAATAGCCCTAAGAGTTTCTAGATGATCTATCAGCCAAGAGCAAGCATTTGTGCCTTTTGTACTAAAACGTACCTATCAACAATGGGAAATTTAAATAATTTAGGCCACTATCCCTGGACTAGGTTTCACGTCAAGTGAGGAGACACACCTATAAGACCTGTCGACTTTTCTGGGCAGTTTGGCTATCTCGAAATCT
>NC_142804.1:28216086-28276734 GCF_049724085.1 Artemia sp. Qi Xiang Cuo | reverse complement strand
TAGAATTGTCAGTTTGACTATCTTCCTTTCAAATCTCTCCAACCACGCCCTCAAAACGAATTAGTGAAAAAGAAAAATACACGATAAGTACATGGCTCTCCTCTTAGGCAACGCTAGTGCATTGCCCCTTATTTCTCATTTTACATTCTACTTAATTCAGTGATTTTTTTTTGGTTATTGATTATCGTCTTCTAATTAACATTTCTCTGTAGCCCTGTTGAAGTCCACCAAGGTTCTTTCAAATAAAACTAATGTTTATTCACTAACTTTTTGCAATTGCTTCTAAAATAAACTCAAATAATCGTGTAGACAAGTTACAGCAATACCGTTTATTACCATATACAGCACATAAATCAATTTCCGCAGTTAACAACAACACAATTGAAACGAAAAAAATTACTGTACCATAAACAAATGATAACAATCACACATAAAATTACAAAATATCAAGACTGAAGAGGGGTGTCTTATGACTGGAAATAGAGTCGTCAAGAATATTTTGCTTGTAATACAAGCTAACAGTTTGTACTGTTCGTCAATGGTAAAAGCGGTAATAATAATAATAAAAAACAATACAATTTTAAGGACTTTTACGTATTTTAATATGCCAAATGTGATCATTCACGAAAATATTTTCATGCAATAGCCTTTATAACCTGGCCCCACTGTTTCGATTAGCGTTTCTAAAAAGGAGAGTTGAGTGTGTAACATTTTGAAATGCAAAAATAAATACTTCGAAGCCTCTTATTTATCCTACTTCAATAACTTTATAAATAAGACTTGTTTTGCTTCATTCTTATTTCTTATATAATCTTGGCCTATTTTCATATTTAATAGTAAACGAAATTGACTTTGTCGAGTATAGATGTCACCCTGAGCCATGTCTGCAGATATTCAAAATAATATGAGGGCGGGCTTCCATAGACGCGTTTTCAGGCTCACCGGGTTCGAAAACGGGTTGCTCTCGTCTAGTTTCAACTTTCTTGTTCTTAGTCTAGTTTCAGCGGGTTCGAAGTTTCAACCCCGTGTTTTCCTCGAGAACCCGCTTTGTGAAAACGCTTGATGCACTAGACGAGAACAACCCGTGTTCGAACCGCTGAGCCGTGAACAACCCGTCTTCGAACACGGGTTGTTCTCGTCTAGTGCATCAAGCATTTTCACAAAGTGGGTTGTCGAGGAAAACACCGGGGTTGAAACTTCGAAACCGTTGAAACTAGACGAAAAACTTGAAACTAGACGAGAACAACCCTTGTTCGAACCCGCTGAGCTTGAAAACGCGGCTCATATGTCCCGTTGACATTACAAAAATGTATTGCCATCTAGAAGGCATTCAGTACCACGTGCTTAAATTAACAATAATACTAATTTCAATTATTGATTGCAAGCAGGAACGCTAGATGACAGATTTATTCGTACAAAGCTTACGAAATTGATGGAGTTATTCATATGTTTATCCGCGACCAGTGTAGAAAAAACACTTCCTCAATAATGGGAAAAGAGGCTTTTTTTGACTAGACGGTTGGATTTGTGAATTTCTGACATAAATAGCTAAGAGATAATTAAATAAGGTACAATGTACATACATGTGTAAATACATATATATTTAATCTGTAACATATAAACAAAAGTATTAAATTTCAAACTTTAGATTATTTTGCTTAGTGTCTCATTATAATACAAAGGACTTGTTTTTTCTAATAAAAAATAAACACTAATCAAACAGCGCTACCACTTTCACTTTATGAAAAAAAAATTCAAAACTGTAAATAGTATACCGAGTAATATTAGCTTTAAGAATTTCGATGGTTTCAGCATTTGAAAAAATGTGTTTTCGTTTTGTTTAATTTTAGACTTTAAGAAACGGTCTATTTGAGCTCTAGGAAACTTCCAGTTTTCTGTGGGCAAAAATAAAGCAATTAATCTATTTATTTGGAGTTGTTGAGTCTTTAGTATCATTCTGAGACAGTTTAACTGAGGATAAGAGGGTATCTTTCGATGAAAAAGCTTCTTTTGCTTTTTTTAACAAAGGAAAGATCAAAACAAAGAAGTACTGTCTTGTCAATAAATGAGTGTAAATAACAGAGTAGTTTAATATCTTAACAGCAAATATCCTTACAATATCTTAATATCTAAATAGAATTGTTTACCGAGTCTAATCAATTTTTTTTTTCCACGAAATCGGAAGAAGAATCATCTCACTTGTGGAACTTGCGAAATGGTTGCTGCGGTACAGGAAAAGAGGAAAAAAAAATAGTATTTCTGCTAAACGTCTGTGTTGGGGAAAACTACTTTAGTAGCCCTGGCTATTGACGTGTTCTTCTGTTATTTAAGTGCATAGAATGAGAAAATTAGAACTAGAAATTTCTCACGGTTCACATTCTGGAACGTACTCAGAAACTCATTTTAGGAGAGAGAGCAAGGGAGGAGGGAAGGAGGGGAATTATAAAAATATAGAAAACTATTGAAAAAGTTTTGATAACAATGAGATTTTGGAGTCGGGACCTGGATTCGAAGGAACAATTTATCTTCATGTCTGTCAGTCAGGGGTTCGAGTCCTGGTGTCGCTGAAAATTTGGTTTGGGACGGAGACCAATGGTGTGACTCTGTAAGCTCAACCGGAGTTAACACAGCTCTAAATGGGTACCTGGATAAACCTGGGGCAAAAGCACGGAAAGCGTTGGATAATTTGCCCACAACCACGCATTGCACTCCCGACAGAAGGCGTCGAATCAGGAAATCGGTATCTGCGCAACGTAGACCATTGCTCAGCATCGAAAAAAGTTTAATTTAAGTTACCAGTCAGTGATGTCAATTTACGAAAATGTAGGGGGAAGGGGGCGAGAATTATTTTTATGTTTTGAAAATGGAGATACAAAAATGGTGTTTTGAGATCCCCCCTCTAATTAGTACTAGTGTTGTCAGTATGCGCATTTCCACTCAATTCAGTGACAGCCCAGTAATGATAAAGTGATATTAAAAAAATTGATACATAAGGTTCAAAGTATTCCCGACAAGGAGAATTAGAAACCCCAGAAGAATCTAAATGATAGATTTCGTAACACAGTTGCCGTAAATGATTTAGGCTGAGATGTGCTTAGTGTTTTTTTTTTTTTTTTTTTTGACAAAAAAATAGATTACAATGCTCAGGTGATTATTTTATTTCTTTTTTTGGACATGGATATTCTTAATCTTTTTTATTTCTCACTGATGCTTTTAAGCTTGGCTGATTAGAAGAAAGAATCAAATAATGAAATAATTCTGTTTATAAGAATTAAACGATTTAAATTGGTAAATTTGAGCCTTAAAATGAATTAAACCCAGAAGAAATATTAACTTTTAAAATGTAAGTTTACAAGGTTAAGGTGATAGAATCGAACCACTTACTTCCAGTTATACTTTTGTACAATTAAATAATAAATATTAGCAAGACCTATTGAATAGGGGAATTAGCTTACTGGTGAAAGTTGTGAGACTAAAGGCATTCAAAGCCAAATAAATCTTGCTCCCTGTTACTCCAAAGGTGAAAATAAAAGGTTTATTAAAGTACTACCAAAATTGTTTTTATGTCTCGATTGGTGCATAAATTAGAATGGGGTCATAGACACACTGAATACATTTGATTCAGCTTTATTGACGAACTGAAAATTGCAAATGACAAAAGGACTTGAATCACTTTAACACTGAACCGTCTTTATACAATTTCACTAGAATTTCAGAAATAATTTAAACAACATTCACCTTACAGCAAGATATATCAAAAGGAATTTTTCTGCTCACACAACCTCAGAAATCCAGTTCATTAAACAGTCTTGAAAACAAAGAAATTGTGTGCTGTGCTTAGCGTCTGTCAAAAACACAAATACATTGAACCATTCTACACATCAGGGCAACCACACGTCCGACTCTGTTTTTAACACTGACTACAAGCATTTGGGGTTGGTTGAGGGGCTTGGTCTGTCAGCCGTGTTCCTTTTGAAGAGTTTAATAAATTCGGATCTGAATCTAAGGACTCTGACATCTTGTCACAGATGATATCAACTAGACGTTCAAACACGGCCTGAAAATATGAGAAAGCTCATCATGTGAAATTTAGATATCATTGCACTTGTTTTATGTATACTAAACAAATAAAATCACATCTAGGAGCTTTTTTTTCATTCCTGAGATTGTATTCAAGTCTTGTTGGTTTTAAGGGTGTGATATGAAGCATTGAATTCTTTGAATTTTTCTTAGATAACGCTTTCCTTTGAACTTTAATTAAATAAAACTAGACTTGTCAAATTTTTATAAACATCATTTTTCCTAGTCCATTTTAAGCCTATATTTATTACGTTTACTTGAAGACTATTATATTGCAGATACTTTTTTATTAATTAAGCTATAGAGATTTATGTTCTCTGTGTCGCAGCTCATGGCCAATTCCTATATATTTGCTATTGTAGATTTTTGAATTTGGTAAATTCATTTCTTTTTCTTATCAGACGATTTCTGCCTCTTGAATTGTTTAATTATTTTTAGTATTGTTAGTTGTTTGTTTCTTATTTCTTCTTTTTGTATGAACATTATTTTTACCGTAATCCGTCTACCACTATGTCGGCAAAATTTAGCTACAATTTTTAGGTTAGTTTTGCCTTGGTAGTCTGCCCAAGTTAGATAAGGCACGTTGATAACTAAATACAGAGGTATGACAGACGTAGTAGGTTCAATCTGAAAACTGTCTCATTTATTCAATAGGGGCATATTTTACGAACTTTGGAACTAGGCCTACTTCCTAGATTAAGGCTCATTGTGAGTGTATTTCAAGATGACTAATTTAATTTTGAATTTAATTTTATTTGATAAAATTAAACCCCTTTTTAATACTGGATCTCGGGAATACAGAAAGAACAATTAGTTCATTCAATTTCACTAAATGAGCTGCTTAATGACGTATCCGCTTAAGTAGTATGGGGCTATGCACTGTAATGGCCATGTACCCCTGGGGTCCCTTACGCACTTTAAGCGCAGCCCTACCCTGAGGTCTCTTATGCACTTTAAGCGCAGCCTTACCCCGAGGTCCCCTACGCACTTTAAGCACACCCATACCCGGGGTCCCTTATGTACTTTAAGCGCCACGTACTCTCACTCTTTCTACGACACTCATAGTGTTAACTCTGCTTCCGGCGATAACAATATTTCCAGGAAACGATTGCCAGCTGGTATTTCTCGGTGAAATGGGCCTTTGATACAAGTGCCATGTAGTCGGTATCTTTCGTAATGCCTCCTGTGATGGATACATTTAAATGCCAAAATATTTGATATAAAAGAATGAGAATTAGACCTAGTTAGTACCAATTGATAAATTGATTTTAATCAAGCAAGATGTCTAAAAGTAATTTTAACAAGGACTGTAATATACAAGTGGTTCGTGATCTATATACATTTTTGTTCTAAGTTTAGCGGACGGAGACTGTTTCTCATTCAGTTTTGGTTTATGCAATGACATTTACAATCCCCTTTAGTTACCGAATTGTATGTATATCATCTATAGTTTTAAAATCACCCCTCCCTATTAGCCATTTTTAAGCTATTGAATTCAATCCGTGGAATATTTTTAACCTCAACCTTCAGGGGACGGTAAAGAGCAATATCAAATCTGAAAAATAGCATTTACCAAACGTTATGTGTTTGTATATCATATATAATCATTGGTTTAGAAAAATACCCCTCCCTACTAGTCATTCTTAAACTTTTGAATTTAGTCCATGAATTATTTTTTGACCCTAGCCTTAACATGATTATTAGTAAGGGACGGTCCATCTCCCCTTAAAATATTTTTTCTGGTTTTAATGAGAAATGGATAGACAGAGTATCGTAATGAACATGACAGGGCTCCATACCCCTCGGAGAGGGGAAGCAGGTGAGGGGGTGTGATAATTTTAATGGGTGGCAATTTGTTTTACCTAAAGTTTTTAACAGATTTCTTAACTGATTTTTTTTCAACTTTTTTCCCATGTCTTAAAATCAAATTAAATATATTTATTACAAAAAAAATCCACTTCATGGTAAAGAACAGTAGAAAGGCCTCAGGAGGTCCCACGATTCACCCCTGCTGCCACCTACAACTTTTTTACATAATTTATGCATGTTTTTATGGTTTTTGTCAGTGAGAATGGAAAACAGAATTTATGGATGTCAACAGCAATTTATGTCTGTTTTATGGTTTTTGTCAGTGAGAATGAAAAAACAGGAACTTTCTCACATTTATGGATGTCAACAGCAATTTATGTCTGTTTTATGTCTTTAGGCTTTATTCACTTTGCTCTATCGAGCTAGTGGTACTAAAATATTGTAAGAGGGCTCATTTGACTGGAAATTAAAGTTCTAGTGCCATTTTTAAGTGACCAAAAAGATTGGATGGTAACTACGCCGCCTCTCACGCCTCTTTTTTCCGTAATCGTGCAGTCAAAATTTGACACGACACACAAACAGAGTCATAGTGAGAGAGATATCTAAAAAGTTGGGTTGATCTAGGTTCACTTAGAGTGGCGCGCCACTCTAAGTATAGAGTGGCGATATAGCAAATTCGAGATATAGTCTCTATATCGAGATATAGTCTCGATAGAGCAAAGTGAATACTTACCATCACAATCAGAATGTCTTCTCTCTCTGATCTGAATGCCCCCCCCCAGGTAAAATTATCGCTTCGTCGTTTGAAGGTCTTAACATTAGGTCTACTTCTGTATTATTCTTTATATGTAGGTAGTTGAAAGAGATTTTTTTTTGTCAAATTGATCTTAAATCATCACATTCGAAAACAAAATAAGAAATAAATTAGGTCTTGGGAGGAGGTTTAGTTGCCCTCCAGTCTTTACGGTCTCTTAAAAAGGACACTAGAACAAAAAAAAACAACAAATAGAAACGCATCCGTGATCTGTCTTCTGGCAAAAACATAAATTCCACATTTGTGCAGATAGGGTATCAGAACCCCCACAATAACATTTTCTTATACACCGAATCTGAAGGTCTGATTTATATTAATGTTTGATTCTCGTTTTGGGGAGTGTTTCTCCATTTTTCGAAAATTAGACTCCCTTTTTTCAGAATCCCTTTTTCTTCTGAGGCTTGGATCCTTTGGTGGCTACATATTAAACGTAATGAAATTTATGTACTTGCAATCTGCATAAAAACCCAATTCATATCAATTGTTATCAAAATTTCATTTTTGAGTTTCGTTTACAATTGAGCTAAGTCGCTCCTTTATTACAATTTAACACTATGAACTATTTGATACAACTTATTGGGCTAACGTCCTATTTTAATTAATCCTGTAGCAAACCGGAGTTTTTGAAGCACGATTCACGCTATTAAAGCTTAGTATTTCTGAGTCCAGTTGAAATGTGAACCATTTTAGAAAATTATCTTTTTTGGGGAAGCTTTTGGTTCCTTTACGTGTATGTAAAGGACTGAAATACCCTTACAGGCGTCTTTGTTTCGTTTCTTCGATATATTTGCGTACTTGGTTATTCAGCGTAAGCAGCAAATTTATGGCAAATCTAGGGAAAAAAATTTTTTTGAAACACTTTCTGGGTCTCATTACAAAAATGACGTTCCTCGCAAAAACATAAGTTGTTCCCACAAAAGGATTTTCGTTCTTAATTAGAAAAAATTAAAAAAAAACACTTTTTCCACAAAATAAGTTTTTCAAAGAAAAGTAAAGAACTCCATTAAACAACAAATTAGCAAAAATAACATCAAATAATCTACCAATCGTGAAACTGCCACAAATCAGCATCGATAAATAAATGAAACCCAAAACGAACAGAAATTACAATAATTAACCGAGTCAAACTCAAAACGAGCAGAAATTAGCATAAGTTGGGCGCAAAACCCCTATGCCTTCCCAAGGCCAGAACAAAATTTGCACTTTACTGAAAAATACAAGTGAATGCGCATTGTCAGTTTAATATACATATATTGATATTTAGCAATCAAAATGTTAATATCATTTGATTTATTAACGGTTTAAAAGTAAAACAATTTTTATGTTTTCAGTAAAGTGCAAATTTTGTTCGTGTCTTGGGAAGGCATAGGGGTTTTGAGCCCAACTTATGTCAATTTCTGCTCGTTTTGAGTTTGAATCGGTTAATTATTGTAGTTTTTGTTCGTTTTGGGTTTCATTTATACGAGTTGGACTTTACTTTCACCTTGTTTCCCAAAAACTGTTTAAAATTAGGGTTTTTTTTTGTAGTTGTTTTCTTTTTTGCTTTATTGTTAGAGTTGATAAGAATTCTGAAACTGGACTTAAATTATTTAATCAGATACACGTTAGCACTCTAAAGTGAAATTTGAGTCGCATATGCTTGTGGTATTAATCGTTTGAATCTGATAAGGAAAGGTTTAATTTCTTTTAATTTCCAGGATATAGAATCCTCTCCCTTATGAATTTCGTAATAATTAACCGTTACTACATATGCTTGAGGATATTAAGCGTTTTGAATCTGATAAGAAGGGGCTTAATTTCTTTTAATTTCCAAGATATAACGTATAAAATGCCTTAAAAATGGAGTGATGTGTGTTCAGTTCCTTCTTACAATTCGAATCATGAAGTGGAACGCAAATAGACGCTTTTATTTCGCTAAACTTGGTGAGCAGCTTTTTAACTTTTAGCTTTCAAATTTTTATAGAAACTGCAATAGTTTAAACGAAAAGCAGTAGATGCAATTTAATTTTGATTTTGTAATTCAGTCATTTTTATAGAAACTGCAATAGTTTCATGAAAACCTTCTTTTAGCATATTTTAAGTTTAAACGAAAAGTATTAAATGCGAAGTTCATTTGGCTTTTGAAATTCAGTCACTTTTAAAGAAATCAAGAATTTATGCGCAGTTTTAACTAGCTAGGGCTATGGTTTTATGTCAGTTGTGGTTTTATGTTGATGAAGAATTTAAACACATCTTCAACTAGTAATTTTTTTTTTGTTCGGTATAAATGAAAGGTCCAATACCTCAGTTAAACTAAGAGGTTACATTTTGACATCGTTTGACAATTTACTAAATTTTAAGGTTTTCTTATGCAAGAGTCAGAACACACACACACAAAGGGTTTTCAGACCTAGATTTTTTAGATTTCGTGATTTGACGTGCCTGAAACCATGAATTAGAAAAGTTAATTAGCTGTTTGGGTTTTCAGACCTAGTTTTTTAGATTTTCGTGGGTGTTAGGTTCCTGGGATTTATTATTTTAGAAGTTCCGGTCCCCAGACATTGTCACTTACTTACAATTTTTTCATAATTTTTTGAATGAAATTTCTTCATTGTGTATGCAAGAGGTGACTTCTAAAAAATAAGCATTTTCAACAGTGAATAAGGAGCATCATTAAAACTAAGACAAATAGAAATTATCCGGTATATGAAGCGAACTGCACCCTCCTAAATACCTTGCTCTTTATGCTAGACTTTAACTTCTCATCCCAATTAAATTAAAAAATAAGCATTTTCAAGTGGAAATAAGGAACATCATTAAAAACTAAGACGAATGCAAATTATCCCGTATATGAAGCGAGCTGCCCCCTCCGAAATACCTTGCTCTTTATGCTAGACGTTTTGGTAATAGCTATAAAATACATTAAAAAAATATATCTGTCGATGAGGTATTCTTTAACTGAATCCCAAGCTTCTGAATCCCCCATGCAACTGAACCCTCTTTAACTGAACCCTCATGTAACTGAACCCTCCTTAGCTATCTGATAAATGGTGCTTACCATAAAAGTTGCACGGGCATACACTGAAAATTTTTTTTTTGACGGTCTTTTTAATACATTATCTTTATGTATATAAGATCGATCGTGAAGTAATAATTTTTGCCCATTACAGCTTATACAAATTCCATATATTTTAAGCCTTTTAATTTTCATGTCTAGATCGGGAACCTAAGATCGATGACTCTACACTTTATGATGGATATTACGAGATGTGGAGAACGAGTGGAATATGCAATTTTTACCGGATACTGAGACATCAACTGACCCTGTGTGAGAAGGAGGAATGGGCGAATGATCAAAAGAAGAAGAATAATATAGGGAATTAAACGTCTTTTTGTTCACCATTATAGATGAATAAACTGATTTCGCCGATGGAATGAAGTCCTATTCCTACAAGTTAAGTTAGAATAAAAGAATGAGGTATATTGGTATCGGTTTTACTCGGATCAGTAAAATACTTACCTCCATTCTCCCCTCCCCTTCCCTCCCAGAAAGTTCAGAAAGACGCAATACTTTTTCACCCTACCCACAAAACTCAAGTCCTCCTAGCATTTTTTAAACTAAATACTTACCTCCATTCTCCCCTCCCCAGATGTGTATTATACAGACCACATCGGAGAGGTAAAGCTAGGTCAAGTCACAATGTCATTCATTTGGCTTTTGTGTGTGCCCCATTGTTTTTGTGTGGGTTCCATTGTAACTGAATCCCCGTGTAACTGAACCCCCGTGCAACTGAACCCTCGTGCTACTGAACCCTCGTGCAACTCGACCCCATTTAACTAAACCTCCGTGTAACTGTACCCTCTTTAACTGAACCCTCGTGCAACTCAACCCTCCATGCAATTCATCTCCCTCAAAACACTTTTCAGTCATTTCTCATTAAATTGACAATACCCTCCAAAACATCACTTGTGTATTATACAGTACATAATCACCCCATCTCCCCCAATTCGCAAATCCCATTACCCCTTTTTTTTTTGCAAATGTTAATCAAACATTTCCGATTGTAAAAGCATGTTTAACCATCTTGCTTGGAAAGGTATCCATAAGTACATGCTCTGAAAAGGTGCCATTGTACAATTGACAACAAAAACAGAAAAAAAAACCTGTATACAGTTTTTCAAGGACAAATAAAAAAAACGGATGCTAAGCAAATAGCATGGTCCTATACAGGCAAGCAAATACTGGTTTAGAAAAAACTAGAATAGTGACAACAAAAAAATAATTGATATTCTCTCTTTAAAAAAAAAACAACTAATCAAGTTACGGTATATGGAATAACCGCCGCTCTCTCTCACCGATTGACCCCCAAAAAAATGGGTGTTACCTTAGAAAACCCGTCTGGTAAGGCATGTACCGTTCGTAGTAATAGGTGACTGACCCTGGTAAGTCAATGTACCGGTTAAACTACACGCATATCCATGCCTCAGGCTTGTGTAAGTACATGTGTAATTGAAATCAGCACCTCTCTTACTACTCTTGAGCAGCGTGTTATATAATTTTCATCAGCATCAAAAACAACACAATAATAAAATAAAATCACAAGGCTAATTAGGGTTTAACAATTAAGAGACAGCGTGAATAAAATTAAGACTCTCCGTCTCCCCTCTAAAACCCAATAAACAGGTTGAGTGGCGGTTGTAAAAATTTACAATTATTTACAAACAATTAATTTTAAAAATATTTGGACATACTCTTCAGTGTTCTTGCTTAAGAGCTAAAATGTTGAATTTTATTTAAAAATTTTGAGCAAAATTTTAGTATTTGGTCAAAACAGTCGATCACTCATAGATTTGTTCAACAATCTTTTAATAATAACTGAGCTATGAAATTTCGAGTGGATGGGTAGGTTGGTATTTATTGATATGGAAGGAAAATCTGAATAATGATCGGTCTTCTATAGGGCTGAAGTAAGCTTGTAGCCGAAACAGCCTGGACTATACACATTTTAATTCACTATTTAATAAAGAGAATATTTTCATGTTCTATTTTGCACAAAAATAAATTCTGTTTTGTGGTAAAAAAGAAAAAAAAGAAAATCGGATGTCATTAATGAATGAAACCAGATTTGTTTCCTTTTTTCCTCGTGGATGTTCCCTTCGTCCTTTCTATATGCTCTGAAATATCTGAAGCGGATAAGCTAAAAAAAAATCAAGTTTTTCACGAAAAATCAATACAATCTAATTTTTCTTTCAAGATGCGTTTCCAAACAGTTCGTGGTAAACGAACTGTAAGTAAGGAGCGACCCGGCTCAATGGTAACTGAAACTCTAAAAAACGGAATTTTAATACCAATAGATACATCAAAAGAATTAGATTTTAATTCTGATTCCAAATATATAAGTTTCATCAAGTTTAATCATACCCATCAAAAGCTAAGCGCCTGAGATAATTTGGCTGCTTTCAGAAAAATGAGGAAAAGACCCCCCAAAAGTTAGAGAATCTGAATGAAAATCTGACCATTATATTCAGCATATATAATAATCCTACTGTAGAGATTTCAAGCACCTATCTACAAAAATGTGGAATTTTCCATTTTTTTGCCAGAAGAAAGATCACGGAAGCGTGTTTATTTGTTTTTTTTCCAGGGGTTATCGTATCGGCCCATTGATCCTAGATTATCGCGGGAGGTATCATTGGAAAGGAAATTAAAAGTTCTAGTGCCCTTTTTAAGTGACCAAAAAATGGAGGGCAACTAGGTCCCCTCCCACGCTCATTTTTTTCCCAAAGTCACCCGATCAAAATTTTTAGATAGCCATTTTGTTCAGCATGGTCGAAAATATCACAACTATGTCTTTTAGGATGACTTAATCCCTCGAAGTCCCCAGGAGGAGGGCTGAAAGTTATGAACTTTCCCCTATGTTAACATATAGTATTGGTTATTCGGACCCGGCTCAATGGTAACCGAAGCTCTAGAAAAAGGTATTTTGATACAAATAGATACATAAAAAGATATATATATATATATATATATATATATATATATATATATATATATATATATATATATATATATATATATATATATATATATATATATATATATATATATATATATATATATATATATATATATATATATATATATATATATATATATATATATATATATATATATATATATATATATGTATATATATATATATATAACTTATCAACGATATTTTGTTCAATAATCATTAGAGCAGACCCATGGCCCTCCTTTCATGGCCCGACCCTCCCCACCACACCCACACACACACATAAACACACTCATTAACAATATTATGTCCCAAAATTCATGGGAATTCAGTTTAATCTTATTAGCTCTTCCCAAGATGTTTTAAGCTACCTATAGTTTTCAATACAAACAAGATTTTGGCTACTACCCCTCCCCTAACGGTAAAGGGCAAAGTCTACTGCGTATTTGGAGCTTTACTAAAGCAAATAATATTACAAGTAATTTTCTTTGTAATTGTTACAACATTGAAAAACAAAATGAAAATTGCAGTGAAATAAAATCTTGAGCTGATGATTTTTCAGCAATTAATATCATTATATATCAAATATTCAGCTTAATGTAAGTAGTTCTTGCTAAGACTGCTTCCAGACAGTCAGACACAAATAGTTTTATTTTGGAATTTATTGTGGAATAAAAAATTATTTATAAAAAAGGAATTTTGAAAACCTTGGAACTTTGGCAATCAAAAACGAACAGAAATTGACTAAAAAAAAACTTTCCGAAAAAGAAGTTTTTCAAAGAAAAGTAGAGACAATATTAAACTTATGATCAGAAGGAATGGAAACCTAAAATAACACAAACTCAAAACGACCAACAATTACTACTAAAGAATATATGAAACCCAAAACGAGCAGAAATTAAAATAAACGATCATAGCAAACAAAACATTCAACAGGTACTAATATAAATGAATAAGTAACTTAAAACGCGTAAAGTTTAATTTGAATATGCAAATCAAGCTTAAAACGAACAATGATCGCTACAAACAAGAATTTGGATATTGCACCTTCTCTCACTGTAAAAGTCTAAAACCTACTGCGCGTTTCATTTATTCTTTAGTAGTAATTTCTGGTCGTTTTGAGTTTGAGTTATTGTTGATTTCCATTTCTTCTGATTTTATGTTTAATAAGGCCTTTAATTTTATCTGAAAAACTTCTTTTTCGGAAAGTTTATTTAATTAATGAAAATTAAAAGTCACTATCCGATTGTGAATTTTTGAATTTCCTACTCTGTAAAATATATCTTGGCATATTACAGGTGAAAAGTCTTATTTGAATGTTCTAATAAAAATATGCAATTTGCTTATAATTCCCCCCCCCCCCTTCCTCCAGATTTTAAAAGTACCTTATTATTGTACTTTTTTTGAAAAATACCCTTTTTGGTGTTTCCATCTAAAAAATCAAAAAAGAGCAATATTGCCCCCATCATCGATTTGAAAAATACACCCACTCCCCCAACATTTTTGTGAATTGGCGCCATTGAAATTAGGTGTTATATTTATACCAAAATTAAAAACTGAATTTCTCTGTATATTTTTGGTGTTCTGATAGGTAGGGGGATGGATCTCAAATCTAGCCTACTCTATGCAAGAACTCATTTTAGTAATGCAAGACTCTGTCTTTACAACTAAGAAGTGTTAAAAACAAGATACGCACCTTGACATTGATATTGTCCTTGGCTGACGTTTCGAAAAATTCTAGACCTAATTGATCAGCCAGTTGTTTACCCCGTTCATATGAGATGACCCTTTCGTCTTCCATATCACACTTGTTTCCAACTAATATAACTTGTGCATTGTCCCAGGAATATGTTTTGATTTGTGTGCACCTGAAACCATGAAAATATAAATGCAATGCCGTTTTCTTGGCCATTACATAAAGTCAGAGATGTATGCCCCTATGCTGTGAGGAGTGGGGTAGACTAGGTTTCTTTTCTCGCCCAAATCTCAAAATATTTTCGACTGTCCTCACAATGTCCTACATTATTGACAAGATTTGCCTATTTATTTAACGTACCCTCCCCCGAATAAATTCAAAGGAGGACCTGAGAGGTCAGAATATCCCCCCCCCACTAGTCCTTCAGACGAGAAAGTCAATATTATAGAAAATTATTAAATATTAAGAGAGAGGGAGAGAGAGAGAGAGAGAGAAAGAGAGAGGGAGAGGGAGAGAGAGAGAGAGGGAGAGAAAGAGAGAGAGAGAGAGAGAGAGAGAGAGAGAGAGAGAGCGAGAGAGAGAGAGAGAGAGAGACAGGGGGAGAGAGATAAAGAGATAGAAAGCAGGGGAAGAGAGAAAAGAAATAGAGGAAGAAGAAACGACTACAAATATAGCTGCACGCAAGAGTGAGAGGAAGGTACTCTCCACAACGTTGGTAGATAATTTCAGAGACCACACTGCCTTTCCATGACGATAAAATAAAAGTTCAAAATAGGGATAAAATACTTTTTAATAGAGAGTGTATAGAAATTCGTAAAAATACCAGGTATTTCGGTCACATATACAGTGACCGTCATCAGTGGTAAAACAGTAGTAAAACTGATGAGGGTCACTGTATGTGTGACCGAAATATCTGGTATTTTTGTGATTTTCTATACACTGTCTATTAAAAAGGATTTTATCCGTATTTTGAACTTTTATTTTACCACAACGTTGGCTAAACCCCCCTCCCCCTGCGAACATCTGCTGAGAAAATTGAAGCACATAAAAATCTCCTTGTTCGCCCTCGAAATGCACTTTATTGAAGCTTTAGAACTGATGGAGACACTTTGTAACCCATCAACCCTTTGGAATTGGCCGTGGGCGGCTTTGGTATTAAGTTCGGTCTTCTTTAAGAGAACGCAGACCTAAACATAAAGTAAAAGTAGAAGTACATATGACAAAGAAAACAAAGGAAAAATAATACATTCATCTCTACAGTCTGACAATCGGCTGGAAAGGAAAAGACATTTGAAATCGTATTTGAAATATTTGAAAGCACAAACGCTATAATTTCTACTTTTGGGCTTGCAGAGGTGGAAAACTGCCAATATTCTTATAGAGAACATCTGGGAAGGTGTTCCAGCGGATCCAAAACAAAAAGTTTGTATTTTTTTGGGGGGGGATCATTTAAAGTATTCCTTTGGGGAGGTGAAATTTATCCTGCCCCCTGTGTAGAAGCATGAAGTGTTGTAGCCTCTAGACTAGAAGAGAGGTTTTGTATACGCGACGTGGATTCGGCCTTCCAAAGGGCTCTTTGTTAAAATGATACTGACAAGATTTTATACGCGAAAATGAAATTTGTATGCGACACATAGCCGTTTTCAAATAGCCTTTTGGGAGTGAGGTGCTCGAAAAGTTTTACTTATTTTTACATCCAATAAGTTTTTAAAAAGAAAATGCGACTTGGAAAATTTCGTTTCAAGGAATGTACCATACTTTTATTTTATTTTTTTTCAAACATGACTTTTGCAGTTTGATGGCCAAAAGAGTAGGCGGATTGCACTTTGTTTTTTCACCAACATCCTTTGTCAAGGTTGCTTCTAAAAATGTCGTAAAAATAAGGTAAATACCATTTCTAAAATTTTCCTAGTGTTGTAGTGCCAAATGGAAAATAGCCAAATTTAAAATTAGGAAAAAACATTGGTTTCCAGTTTTACATTTGAAAGCGTATAAAAATTGATTCAAAACTTAAAAAATAATTAAAATCTTTGATATTTTCTATATTTTATGTCAGGGAAACTATATAAACAAGTTGACTAATCATATAAATGGAAAGTAAATTATGTTTCTTGGTCAAAGTACAAAAGACTAAATAATCCATCAAAAGTAATTTATATTTCAGATATTATCGACAAATATTCAGAAGAAAAAACACTAATAGAATTTAAGTTTTTTAGATGGGAAACAAAATTTCTACACTGAATATTTTATAAGGAAGAGAAAGTCGTTTTTTCCTTCGTACATCTTTATTATCCCTCTTATTTGTTCTGTGGAGCAACACGACAGATAGCAAACAACTTGAATAAAAATATTAGAACAAACAAAACTTTATAGTTGGAATTATGAGTTCTATTTCAGATGAGTTATGAATAGAAATGGGGTTTTGAAAACCAGAACGGTTAGGAAACAGATAACGAACACCAAAAACGGGACAATGAAGACCAAAGTAAAAAAGGGAGATAAAACAGGACAAAACATTAAAATTTGATATGTTTTACTCTTTCTCCCGAAAGGTTCCCCAGGCGGTTTTTGGTGCAAAATCAATTCTTGGCTACCTGCTTTATATGAAGGCATGTCCAGAAATGAACTGACCAGTCCAGTAAGTAAATAACTTATCAGTATAACAATAGTTATGCGTATCCCAGCTTTTGTTTAGTTAATATATCCTCCAAATTGTAAAACTATAAATATTAGCCATTGAATGACTAACTTTTGAATAGCAAAGGATTACTGTAAAATTGCTAATTCTCAATTGATAGCTACTGTTTAACTTAGAAAAGGTTTGTTGAGAAGTTATATACAGCGCATGCAGTCATTTTGAATTGTCATTAATGCATTCCTGCTTTATAATGATCGGCTGGTCTAAAATTAATGCAGGTCGGAAAAATAGAATCGTATTACTTTACGTAGGCTTTATTCTACCTTTTCTGATCATTCTGTTGTTTAGCTTTCTAGATTACACCTCATTTTGAAGAAAAAGAAGCTATTGCTTAATTTCTTTTTCATTTAGGTTAGTGGCTTCTCCATCTTCCTCTTTGGTAACAAAATCAAAAATAGTGACAAAGTTTCACATGCCGAATGTTATTGTAAAGCTGACTGATCTGCACAACAAGCTATCAGAAATAGAAAATGGTTACTTGTTACCTTGCCACGAAATAATTTGTTTATCATGTTAATGTTTTGAAGATTTTATACTGTGTTTCATGTCTTTTTCTGTTTTTCCTTCTTTCTTGTACTCCACTGTTTATGTTTTGATGCAAGTTTGTAATACATAAGCATTATTATTGTACAACTTAAAGTAGTAGCCCATCCATAAATCCACAGATTTTCTATTCAAACACAATTATGTATCTCAAGTCAACATTTATCATATTTCTTTTAGTTTGATAGTTAACGCCTCTATTTATTTTTGTCTTTATTCATTTTTATATCTCCTTAATTAAAGAAGTAAATACATGCGTTATTAAGTTGTTTGAATTATTTAGTAAATATGATACTCAAATTGTTTACAAGAAATTATGACAAGGACTTAACTTCTTTAGAATTTTCACTTATTCTCTAAAAAGAAAGATACCCTTTGCCTTGAGAAATCTCCAAGGACTATTTCCAGAGGAACTTCCTTCCTCTAAAACTTCGGTGTAAAATTATAAGATAAAAGATTTTTCAAAAAGAATTAAAGATAATTTTTATAAATTCGAAATTTTTTTTTCTTTAAGTTATCTCCCAGGTGAATACAATGCATGACTAGGTAAAATTCTACAGAGAAGGTTAAACCTTTTCTTCTTCAACTAGTTTATTGCTTAAACCTTTTAAACATTTATTGCTCCAATCTAAAAAGGCCTGAACCTTGACTGGTTTTTGATCTTCTACGTCCCTCTTTAAATAGTAGTAAATAAAAAAAAAACTAGTTTTTTTTTAACTGAAAGTAAGGAATGACGTTAAAACTTAAAACGAACAGAAATTATTCCGTATATCGAAGGGGCTGCCCCTCCACAGCACCTCGCTCTTTACGCTAAAGTTTTTTATTGTTTAAAAAAATAGGGTTGTGAGAAAGTAAAACTTTAGCGTAAAGAGCGAGGCGTTGAGGAGGGTGCAGCCCCTTCCATATACGGAATAACTTCTGTTCGTTTTAAGTTTTAATGTCATTCCTTACTTGAAGTTAAAAAAACTTATTTTTTTTAATTTAATTTTTGAACGTTTTTGAATTAATGCAGATTTTGATTTTGGCTCACCGTACATGAATAATTAAAACAAAATTTGCATGTTAATTTTACTTTTATTTGGTTAAATGGTTTTCTCGAAACTTGTTTAATTTTATTTACGAACTTTTTTATTAGTAATAAATATACGTAACTTACGTAACGAACTTCTATATTCATATATTTTTAATACGCATATTAGGGGGTCCACCCCCCATTCAATACCTCGCTCTTTAAGCTAAAGTTCAAATTCTGTTCCAATTCTTTAAAAATGACCCCTTAATCACAAAGACGGTTATTTAGAATAAATAGCTCTTATGAAAGTACTAAAAAATCTTTGGCTTATTGAGCGAGGTATTGACTAGGGGGTGAACCCAATCATATATGTAATATTTTCTGTTCGTTTTAAGTTTCGATGTTGCTGCTTACTTTCAGTTGAAAAACTTGCTTTTTTTCATATTTAATTTTTGATCTTTTTTTTAAATAATGCTGGCAAGTCCGGCGCCCCCTTCATAACAATATTGCTTCCCCCATGAAAACTTCCTTCATGGGAAGATCCTCCAACATAACCCCCGAACCCCCCACCCCCCACTACCACAAAAAATCCCTCCTGAAAACTTCTATATACTTCCCAATAACCAATTCTATATGTTAACATTGGGTAAAGTTCATAACTTTCAGCCCTCCCCCCGGAGACTTCGGGGGACTAAGTCATCCTAAAAGACATAGTTATCATATTTTCGACCATGCTGAAGAAAATGGCAATCTCGAAATTTTGATTGGGTGACTTTGGGAAAAAATTTAGCGTGGAAGGGGGCCCAGTTGCCCTCCATTTTTTTGGTTACTTAAAAAAGGCACTAGAACTTTTAATTTCCGTTCCAATGAACCCTCCCACAATATTCTAGGACCACTGGGTCGATACGATCACCCCTGGGAAAAACAAAAAACAAATAAATACGCATCCGTGATCTTTCTTCTGGGAAAAAATGCAAAATTCCAAATTTTTGTAGATAGGTGCTTGAAACCTCAGCTGTAGGGTTCTTTGATACGCTGAATATGATGATGTGATTTTCATTAAGGTCTATGGCTTTTAGGTGGTCTTTCCCCTTTTTTCGAAAATCAGCCAAATCTTCTCAGGCGCGTAACTTTGGATGGGTAGGATTAAAGTTTATGAAACTTATATATTTAAAATCAGCATTAAAATCTGATCCCTTGTATATATCTACTGGTATCAAAATCCCGTTTTCTAGAGTTTTGGTTACCATTGAGCCGGGTCGCTCCTTACTTACAGTTCGTTACCACGAACCGTTGGATTATGTGACTGGGTCATTTATTCAACGGTTTAAAGTTCAAATCTCAATTAAGTATTTTCAATCTGTGTGGCTTAGAATTTTTAAAGAAATAAAAACAAGTTTTTTCATCATAAGAGATTTCAAATCGACATTAAAACTTAGAACAACATAAATTATTCACTGCACGAGGGGACTGTCTCCCTCTTATCCCCCCTCCTTCTTATCCTAAATTTGTCTAGTGATATTTTTAAATTATTTATGTGTGCAAAAAAATCTAGTCAATGGATAATTGTAGATGTTTTATTTATCGATCGCCTCTTAGAACAGTTGAACTGAAAAATTTCTTTGGTTAAAGTAATTGCAGATCAATAATTTCTGCCATTCTTGAAATATTATAAAAAATAGTTGTAATTCCATTACAATTGCCCTTGATCTCGAGAAGTTGTTCTTAAAGCATTGAGGACAAAAAGTCAACTTTTAGCGCAAAGAGGCTAAGACGGGGCAGCCTCCTCATAAACAGAAGAATTTTCTTCGTTTTAAGCTTTAATGTTGCTCGTATCGTTTTTTTTTTTTTTCACTCTCCGTTTTTAATACCAGATCTTGTATTACCAGACCTAGGGGTCTGGAAATAATAATCTTAAGTATTATTTACCCTTAGATAAATATAGAATTAGTCCTAAGGAAGGAGGAGGGGTGTAAGACAGTGATATCTAATCCCTCTTGTTGAGGGATGAGGGATAAACATTTTGTGAATGTTTCTGGTCTGCGCCTTTACTATTATAGTAAAGAGTAACGTTAATCCCTAAAACGAGCAGAATTTATTCCGTACAGGAGGGGGGCTAAGCCCTTCCTTAACCCCTCCCATGCTCTTAGAAACTTAGGAATATGTTCATTCGATCGGAAATTCTTTTTTAAAAGTCAAAGGTAACTCCTAAGGAGGGTCACCACCCCTCAAACTTGACTGTTTACACCAAAGTTAACTTTTGCAAAACAATGCTTTTAGAAAAATAGCTCATTCATTATATTTACTTTTAAAATAAAGTTTAATTGTCGGCACTCACTGCATGTTTCAGCCTATATTCAGCCAGATGTAACCTAGGTATTGAGGATGTTGCCCATATCCTCCCCGAGTGCCAGCAACTTTCTCTTTTAAGGGGAAAGTATTTTGAGGGTGGTAACTTTGAGTTCCCGAAGATCCTGCAAAGGACTGTCAGGCAGTTATGTAAATATGTAAATGAAGCGTCGACATCAATGAGTGAAACTTGATATTTATGTTATTTCTCTTGTGGAGTGTATTTAAGAATACTGTGCTGTATGGCCTGTTTTTTTGGCTTATATTAAATAATTCTTATTATTATTATTATTATTATCATTATATGTATATATTCTTCTAGTAATGGGAGATCAGAAGTTAAATCCATAACCATCTGAATATTCATCCAATTTATTTGAAGCATCTCTCATACAAAATTTGAAAACACGAGCCTAAAATACATTTTGAATTAAAAATATTCATGCAAACAGTTTTACATTCAAAACTGCGGTATAAAGTTTCGGTTTTATTGTCAAGATTTGCTCTTTTCTTAGAGTTTGTTTTTAAGAGCTGTTTAATCTAAGTCTCTCTTGAATATGAGGGAGGCTATTGTGCCCTCCTTCCTATTCCGTTTTTCCATTCAAGTTTAGTTTTCGCAGGATGATGCTTCGAGTATGAAATAATCATCCCTGATGAAATGCACACCTCCAAAGGTTTGTTGAAAGGGAGAAGGGGTTTGACATATCAAATATGAATTACAGGGTCATTATTTTCACTGTTTGCAAGGTGAGCTACTCAAAAAGATCTTTTTATAGGGTTGTACCTCATTAAAACTAGCTGGAAGGCCATGGGTAATGCCCCTTCCCCCTCTCTGAGAAACAGAAATACATGAAAAAATTTATTTAATTAGGAAAATAGGGAATATACTCATTCAGTTTTTCGGTAAAAACAAAGCTTCTGCTTTCACTTGCAAGTAATTTGCTCCCCCTTCTCTGGGAAATGCTATGGTGACGTAAAAGATAATTCCCCAGCCTCTCTCCATCTATTCTCCTGTTGTGTTGGTAAGCAAATGATTTGATTATTTATGTTACACAGAAAACTTTTATCAACGATAAGAGGGGAGTTATCACCCACAGCACCCTTATTACAGGCTAAGTCCAAAAATACTCATGGGAATGAAATAAAATTACAAGTCTATTTCTATCCCACTCCCCGCTTTAAATATTTAAGCTAAAATATTTTCAGAAATTGAATATTAGCAAATACAAAGAGATAGGTAAAGAGATGGGACTTCTTAAAAGCCAAATGATGTATAAGAAGGCCTGAGGAAGATCATTATAAGAATAAGCATGCTTCAATAAAAGCTTAAAAAAAGTGTCAAAACAAGTGACAGTTACATGCAATGCATATCGGCTGGCGTAATTCAAGAGCCTCTTTGTTATGTTTTGTGTGGAAATTTAATTAGTATCCTACTTTGAACCAAATTCTACCGGTTGGCTTAACCACTTACCCGGGTAGTCACGGTAGCCCGATAGGTTTTCAGTGATTTTTAGTCTATTTCATTTTTTGCTGTACTTATGTTTTTTCTTTTAAACTCTTTTTTATGGTGTTTGGTTCCTTAAGTATTTGGAAGCTCCTTATTTTTCAAAATACTTTTTGCTCTCGTTATTCGCTTACAAAAATAGTTCGGAATAAGAATTGTTACCTAAAAATGTGTTCTTGTCTTCTTATGATTTTTGAAAATAGTTTTCTTAACCCCAATAATAGTATAAAATTTTTAGTTCTCCCCTCCTTTTGTAATGATTTGTATCACGCGGGATACTATCTCTTGAATTACTGGACTCGATGGACAAAACTGAAAAACTGGAATCATTGACAAAATTTAGGGGAAGGTTCAACTTATTGATTATGAGCTAAAAAGGGATAAACTTCTTGGACAGTAGAGCAATTCCAATTTTTATACCTTCTTCGGAAAATCATAGACTCTTCTCCATCCCCTAAAAAACTAAAAAAAAAAATTATGATGTTACTTGGGTTAGCAGTTGGTCTACAAAGAACAAACAACGTGTTTATGATTCTTAACGGTAGATACGTGACTGTTGTGTGTATTTTTAAAGGATCTGTTGTCTTATTACTAGTAATTTAAAAACAAATAAATATTTATATTGATCGTATGCATGATAAACTTCATATTAAACAGTAGATTTGACCTTCATAATGAATTTAAAATTTGTTGGAAGAATTGTTGAAATTGCGTCGACTTACCAGTCTTGAACACTATTAAAGGACTCTTCATTTGTTATATCATACATGAGTATAAATCCCATCGCTCCTCTGTAATAGGCAGTAGTTATTGTTCTGTACCTTTCTTGGCCGGCTGTGTCCTGAAATTCGTGTTGCCTTTTATTATAATATTCACTTACTATTCTATATATTAATTATAATGTATTCAGAACATCAAATTTCAAGTATTCATTATAATGTTGTTTCAAACTATTTATTAATGTGGCATTATGCTAATTCTTGATTGTTATAGGAATTCCATAATAGACGCGCTTCTATTTTTCAACATGCATCTCACAAGCAGAGCAACGAATTCTGAACAATATTCTATCCACGATTTAATTTTCAGTAAAACTGTTCTGCTGACAATTATTTCCTTGTTATTTAAGAAAAGGATAAAATTATGTGTTTTTGAAGATGCTTGTCGTCATAAATTTTTTTACCAAAATTACTAAGGATATTCCTCTTCCTACTAAGGAACTTAGCTTTCCGGCAAAATTTTAATTTTATTATAAAAACCGTTGAATCAATTTTATACTTGAGTGGATTTAATAAAAGAATCAGTTTCATAGCTAAGCTGAGAAAACAATGGATTCTAGTAGAAGGAATTGTATTAACAAGACGGATATTTCCCTGCGAATTTCCTTGCATCCATGGGGAGTACACTTTAATAGAAAATAATAAAGACATTCAACTATTTTCAAATAAAAATTATACCACTTGGAACATTTTGAAGCAAAGCCTGGCGATCAAGACACGCTATTGATTCTACAATCGGTGTTCAAAACTTGTACAGAATAATTGCGGCAAAGGACTAAAGTTAAAAGAAGTCTAAGATTTAGTTTGGAAACTCATAAACCATGCAACGACTGGTATTATCGTGTCATAAATAGATTTGACATCAACCAACAGAGTCTTAACAACTATGCATGTTGTAGGTATTAATCGACCATGTAAGATCACCTCTTCACTTGTAACTAAGTATGGCACTATGCCCAAAACAAGCAACTTTTCAGAAGATGCTTATCTTAACTTTTAGTTACTATGTGCCAAGGTTTGTTCTTTACTAGGTTTCAGCTTATGTGATGACAACTTACATAGTCTCCATTCATAATGAACCGAATCGATCCTTTATGTAATCTTTAGTTAATTACAAAAGCAGGTAGATGTGACAAGTTCCTGATTTTAAAATAACATAAGCTACTACAGTGTTATAAAAATATGCAGTTTTTCATAAAACGTTGATTATATTGTATTTTTGTTTTTAATTACAAAAGGCACTAGATGGGACAATTACCTTTAAAATGAGCCATTAAACAGCTCTCTACGATGTTCCAGTGCCCTGCTATTTGAAAATAAGAAGAAAAAAAAATCCGTTTATGCAGTATATCGTAGTTGCAGCTACTTTTCTTGATTTTCAAGCCAATATATTTCCTTTGTTGTTCAGGCCAAGGGACAGTAAGTTACCTATACACGGGTTTCGGACAAGGCGGTTCTGACAGTGTACTTCATTTTTTGATTTGATTCTAGTTTTAGGAGTATGGGCTAATTAATCTTTTAGAATGGGGCATGATCGTCTCTTACTAGGTTGCTAGCTACCACTGCAACCCGGATACAAATTTCAGCGTTATGGTTATAAGCGTTATTTCAGCGTGTTTCAGCGTTATAAGAGCTATCTTAGAGACTTTGCTTCCTTGATTTATAGAATTATATACAGTCCCTGCTAATTTCCCTACATCAATGGGTAATACACTTTAAAAGAATACTTTTTAAAAGAATCACTTTGAAAGAAAGCAGAAGATTCTAGATGGCCACTCTTGAGATCTCTGCATATGGGGATGTATATGATTCTACAAACCAGAGAAGTAAAGTCCGTCAGGGAGCTCTTGTAGTTCTGAAATAATAGATATAACCCTGGAATTTTAAAACCACTAAAATACTAAACGACATACAGCATATACTATGAAAGACTTGCAATATGTATAGTTGTTAAGACTGTGTTTGTTTATTTCATATCTATTTATGACACGATAATGCCAGTCGTTGCATGATTTATGAGTTTCCAAACTAAATCTTAGACTTCTTTTAACTTAACTCCATTGTTGCAATTATTATTGAACCCTCCCCCCCCCCTTATACTAAATTTTTACTTGTTAGAGCCATAGAGGCATCCAAATTAATGGTTCGAGCCATCTCTTATATCTGAGATTATATTCTCCTATAAGTGGAAGTTGCATTTGTGCAGAAAAAAAATCCCTAAATGTTTTTAAAATTTTGTTTCAGGGGGTATAAAAACTTTTAAAAGCACATAAAAAATTTTATATGCATTTTTTTGCGTTTTTATGAGTCAATCAAAAATCTCGTCAAAAATTAGATCTTACATCAACCAACACAGTCATAGCAACTATACATCTTGTACATCTTGATCAACCATATTATTGGTTACCAGCTCTTCACTCAGTTGAAATGAAAATTCCAGGGTTATAATTATTATTTCAGTGCTAATAGACTTGCCTGAGGGACTTTACTTCTCTGGTTTATAGCATCGTATACAACCTCATATATAGGGATCTTCAAGAGTGGCCATCTAGAATCTTCTGCTTCATACTATTTTTCCGCTGTACCCGATAATTTTCATACAGTTTTACCTGGTTTTGTATCTATGTCTTACTATGATATTTAAATAGATTTCTTTAACTTTATCAAGTTTTTTTATGATACTGAACAATAAGCAAAAAAAGTTACAATTTTAATATTTGAATAACGAGTTCCCTTAGTCTCTATAATAAATCGTTTTTTGAAATAGAAGTTTGAAGAGAGTAGTTTCACTAAAAGAATCCAGTTCTTTTATTCCAAAAATTTAGCATTTATGAAGTTTTAGTATTTGAAAACCTGTTAGCCAACTCAAACTCCCGCAAAAAGGAGTTTTCTTTTTTATTCGTTTTGGGGCGTTAAAATGACCCAAAGGGGGAATATTTTGGATCTTAACAAAAATAATACCATCATACTTCAAACTTCTGAGAACCTTACTATGGAACTCTCAGTCTCCAAAAGGAGAAAATAAAAGAAATTTCGAATTCCTAGTATGTTTTTCGAGCACAGAAAATGGTGCAGCAACACAGCAACATTTTCGAAGATTTTAGTTATAAATCGACAATGAAATACTCCATGATTTTCATCTCAGTTGATATTTAGAGAAGAAGGTAGAACTGTTAGCACAAAAAAATAGTTTACACATATGGCATTATAACTTATCAATACTTTGTACATTATTTCTTTTTAATAATATTACTTTCTTCGTAGAAGTTTTTGCAATATCTTTATTTTGATCTTACATGTAATTAAATAAAAAAAACAAGTTTTTTAAACTGAAAGTAAGGAGCGACATTAAAACTTAAAACGAACAGAAATTATTCCGTATATGAAAGGGGCTGTCCCCTCCTCAACGCCTCGCTCTTTATTCCGTATATGAAAGGGGCTGTCCCTCCTCAACGCCTCGCTCTTTACGCTAAAGTTTGACTCTGTCTCACAATTTTTTTTTAAAACAATAAAAAACTTTAGCGTAAAGAGCGAGGCGTTGAGGAGGGGACAGCCCCTTTCATATACGGAATAAAGAGCGAGCCGTTGAGGAGGGGACAGCCCCTTTCATATACGGAATAATTTCTGTTCGTTTTAAGTTTTAATGTCGCTCCTTACTTTCAGTTTAAAAAACTTGTTTTTTTATTTAATTTCTGATCGTTTTTTAGTTAATGCAGCTTTTATTTGCATAAAAATTTTACTTTTCTTTTGCTAAATGAATGTCTTTACAAATTAACTTACGTAACTAACTTCTATATTCGTATATTTTTCTTCTGGCAAAAATTCAAAGTTGCAGATTTTTGCAGATATGAGCTTGAAACCTATGTAATAGGGTTTTCTGATACGCTGAATCTGACGTTGTGATTTTCATTAAAATTCTTTCACTTGTAGGGGATGTTTCCCCCTCTTTAAAAAATCGAGTAAATTTCCTCAGGCTTGTTGCCTTTGATGAGTAATACTAAACTTAATAAAATTTATATATTTAGAATCAGCATTATAAACACATTTTTTTAATACATTTATTGACATCAAAATTCCGTTTTTAAAAGTTTCGATTACTATTGAGCCGTATCGCTTGTTTTTTTATTGTTTTTTTTATTACTTATACGTTATTACGTATATGAGGGGGTTCTCCCCTTAGTCAATACCACGCTCTTTACGTTAAAATTTAAAAAAAAAATTTGATTCACAAACCCCTGAATCACAAAGGCCGTTTAATTAGAATAGAGAGCTCTTTTGAAAGCACTAAAAAAAAAACTGTCGCGTAAAGAGCGTGCTATTGCCTTGGGGGAGAACCCCCTCACATACGTTATAATTTCTGTTCGATTTAAGTTCTAATATTCCTTCTTACATTTCAGCTGAAAAAACTTGGTTTTTTTTTATTTAATTTCTGATCATTTTTTAAATAATGCCTGGAAATCTGGCGCCCCCTTCATAGAAATGTCCCTTACCCCAAAGAAACATCCTCCACGGAAATATTCTCCAGAGTAACTCCCTCCTCTAGCCCCCCTCCAGAAAAAATCCTTCCTGAAAATGGTTGTATACTTCCCAATAACCAATAAATAATGCTGGCAAGTCCGGCGCCCCCTTCCTGGCGATTTCCCTTCCCCCATGAAAACGTCATTCATGAACAGAGCGTACAACATAACCCCCGACCCACCCTTCACTCCCACTACCAGAAAAAAAAAATCCTGTAAACTTCTGTATACTTCCGAATAACCAATACTATATGTTAACATTGGGTAAAGTTCATATCTTTTAGCCCTCCCTCTGGGTACTTCGGGGGATTAAGTCATCACAAAAGACATATTTATCATATTTTAGACCACGCTGAACAAAATGGCTATCTCAAAATTTTGATCGGGTGACTTTGGTAAAAAAATAAGCGTGGGAGGGGGCCTAGTTGCCCTCCATTTTTTTTGGTCACTTAAAAAGGGCACTAGAACTTTTAATTTCCGTTCGAATGAGCCCTCCCACGATATTCTAGGACCACTGGGTCGATACGATCACCCATGGGGGAAAAAAAAACAAAAAAAAAATAAACAAACAAACAAACAAATAAACACGCAAAAAAAACCAAATAAACACGCATAAAAATGCAAAAATCCACATTTGTGTAGATAGGAGCTTGAAACCTCTACAGTAGGGTTCTCTGATACGCTGAATATGATGGTGTGATTTTCATTAAGGTTCTATAACTTTTAGGGGTCTTTCCCCCTTTTTTTGAAAATCAGCCAAATTTTCTCAGGCGCGTAACTTTTGATGGGTAAATCTAAACTTGATGAAATTTATATATTTGAAATCAGCATTGAAATCTGATTCTTTTGATATATCTATTGGTATCAAAAACCTGTTTTCTAGAGTTTCGGTTACCATTGAGCCGGGTCGCTCCTTACTTACAGTTCGTTACCACGAACTGTTTGAAACGGGGTCCAGCCAGGCTCCAACTTATTCCTTCCCTTCGAAAATTCCTCCACGAAAAATTCTACCTGGAAATTCCTCCCCCCCCCCAAAAAAAAAATCCCCCCACGAAAAATTCTCTCCCCCTGGAAAATTCTTCCCGACATTTCCCCCTGGAAAATTCTTCCCAAATGTAACAGTCAAATCGAACAGTCAAAGGGAAATTATGACAAATAAAAAAAAGAAGAAATGTGTATAATTGTACGTAAGCTATTATAAAGGAGGGGAGGTGGGTCATTGTATTGAAGGAGTAGGGTGTCAGATGCCTAGCATTGCGCATTTCAAGAACCAAATTGTCTAAATATCCATGAGCCTTCAGATAAATATAGGAAGGGATATAGGGGTGGTAGGAATTAATCTCCTGCTTCCTTTCATTTACACTAAGTTTGAATTAAGGTGCTGCAGGGTTATTCATCCCTTCTTATTTCAGAGAAATGTTTCTAGCATGTATTTTAAATTTTCATTTAGCTAAATTGATTTGCTTCATATCTCATTAGATTTTATGCAATGATTTGTTAGTGCGAATCAGCTTTTATGAAGCAGGGGTGGTAGATCATTCTGTAGTGGAAAGGGAAGGGCAGAAGCATCAAAGACTGCCTTTTAATGCCAAAGCATCTTAAGTATTATTGATCCTCAGATAAAAATAGAATTAGTCCTAAGGAAGGGGGAGGGGTGTTAGAAAGTGATATCCAATCCGTCTTGTTGAGGGATTAGGGATAAACATTTTGTGAATGTTTCTGGTCTACGCCTTTACGGCGTAGTAAATGATAGTAAAGAGTAACGTTAATCCCTAAAACGAGCATAATCTATTCCGTACAGGAGGGGGGCTAAGCCCTTCCTTAACCCCTTCCATGCTCTTAGAAACTTAGGACTATGCTCATTCGATCGGAAATTCAGAGTTCTAGTGCTTTTTTTAAAGTCAAAGGTCTTCCTTTCCTTGATATCTGTCCTTTTGTAACCTCTTAGAACATCTAATCAGCATTTCGAGGTACCCATTTCGTTCAGAATAGTTAAAAATATCAATAAACATGCATCCAAAGATGGTATAACTCCCAGAGCCCCTGGGATAAGTGCCGTAAATTATGCGGACTGTCAGTTTTTAACAAATATATTTTTATGTCGAAAAAAGGGAAGAATGTTTGATTCTTGGGAGTCCAGGGGCATGGAACTTTCAGGAATTATTGGTTAAAAAGATAATCGATAATTTACTATATGGGGTTGCCCATACGCATCACCATATTCCACATATGAGGGGCGCTGCCCCATCGTCAACCCTCGCTTTTCAAGCTAAATTTTGTTCAAGCTAAAGGAAATAATAAATGAAAAATAAAATTAAAAAGGTGAGAAAACGATGATTTTGTCAGCCAGTGGCAAAATATAAAGACGAAGAACAAGCAAATATTTTGATAAGGACGTCCGCCAAGTCGTCTTCAGTGCTAAAAAAAAAAAAAAAAAAAAAAAAAAAAAAAACAATCAATTAAAATCTAACTTTCCGAAGTGACTAACGAGAGCAGAATAGACACTGAATCGAAAAAGGTTGAAACGTAAACCTGCATTTAGGCACACAATCTGAAGGCCCATTATCCAGAGAATGGGTTTCAAAAGCTTAACATATATTTTAACCAATTGGTGATTGTTTCTTTCATTTATTTCTGGCTGGATTTTTTTATTCAGTGTCTATTCCGCTCTCGTTAGATTCACTTTGGAAGGTTAGATTTTGTTTTATTTTTTTTTTCTAGCACAGAAGATGACTCGGTGGAAGTCCTTGTTGAAATATTTGCTTGTTCTTCGTCTTTACATTTTGCCACTGGCTAACACATTATCCTCGTTTTCTCACCTTTTTTATTTTATTTTTCATTTATTATTTCATTTCATCTCTTGTTTTCATGTGTCGTGTATAACCAGTGTGGTCTTAGAATGTATTTACCATCACAATCAGTTATTTATCTAACACAATGTCTACGTATTCGTTAGTAAAATAAAGAAGTTAGTAAAATAAATGCGAAAATTGTCTAGCCTTCCTGGAGAATACAAATCATATAAAAGTTACAATTCTGTTTCATTTTCTTTATCAATTCTGATAAAGAAAAAGGAGGAATTGAATTTACTCCAGAATTCCTCAAATCAATTGACACAGCAGATTTACCACCACATGACTTAAAAATAAAGAAAATACGATAGTTATGCTTTTGCGTAACTTAGATATTTCAGAAGGGATATGCAATGTGACCCGTCTTATTGTTACTGAATTATGTAACAACATAATTAAGACAAATATAATTCCTGGGAAAAATCAGGAAAAGAAGTCCACATATCCCGAGTTACAGTAGACTCTAGTAAAGGTCAACTTGAATATACTGTTCAACGACATCAATTTCCCATTCAACCCACATTTGCCATTACTAATACATAAGTCGCAATGGCAAACTCTTGAATTTGTTGGCCCCGACCTTAGTACTTCAGTTTTTAATCATGGAATGTTATACGTTGCATTTTCTTGTGTGAAAAAACAACGTAGCTTAAAAGTTCTGCTACCACCTGAAAATGAACGAAGAACATATAACGAAGTGTGAAAGGAAGCCCTGACAACTACCAACGAAACGTCTTATTGTTAGAGTGATTTCTTTTTTGATCATCAATACCTATCATACCTTTGTTAAGAAAACAAAGATTCGGCTATATGTATTTCATAATGACAAAAGACAAGCCGAGGTGAGACGAACAAAACAAATTGAAAATGATAGCGGTGATTATTAAATTTCGGATTTTGACATGGATAAGGTCATCAATGCCTACCATACCTTTGAAAATCAAAAAGCTATATATATATATACATATATATATGTCTATATATATATATATATATATATATATATATATATATATATATATATATATATATATATATATATATATATATATATATATATATATATATATATATATATATATATATATATATATATATATATATATATATATATATATATATATATATATATATATATATATATATATATATATATATATATATATATATATATATATATATATATATATATATATATATATATATGCAAAACCCATGAACATAAGTCTATTAAGACAATGTAGGTACATTCCCCTTATGAATTTTATAATTCTCTTTGCTACGATTTTCAGACAATCATTTAACGACTGAGTATTCTATTACACAGTCTTGTCAAACAGTTTGTGGTAACGGACTGCAAGTAATAACCGACTCGGCAAAGTAGTTGCCGAAACTTAAAAAAAACAATTTTGATAAAGATTAATGCACGAAATGAATTGCCTTTTTATGCTGATTCCAAACATATAAAGTTCATTAAGTTTAATGTTACCCATCAAAAGCTGCGAGCCTGAGAAAATTTTCCAAATTTTTAAAAGGGGAGGAATATCCCCAAAAGGTCAAGAGATCTTAATGGAAATCAAAACCATTAGATTCAACTTATGAGACAACCCTACTGTAGAGGTTTCAAGTCCCTATCTAAACAAATATGGAATTGTCTGATTTTTGCCAGAAGAATGGTCACGGATGCGTGTTTATTTATTTTGTTTTTTTGTTGATGTTTTTTTTTTCATGGGGCGATCAAGTCGCCATTGGTCCAAGAAAATCAGGGGATTGCTCATGCAATGAGAAATTGATAGTTCTAGTGCCCTTTTTAAGCGACCGGAGAGATTTGAGGGCATCCCGCAGCCAGTCTGAATAGAATATGACTTGCTAAACCTTGGCGTTAAAACATAAATGGCATATAAATGGCAAACATATAAATATAAATATAAATGGCAAACACATTGAACCATGTTCAATGTGTACGATTAAACTGCTTTTATTCTTGGATAGAAAAGCTCTACATGATGAGCTGTACGAGAGAGAGAGAGAGAGAGAGAGAGAGAGAGAGAGAGAGAGAGAGAGAGAGAGAGAGAGAGAGAGAGAGAGAGAGAGAGAGAGAGAGAGAGAGCTCTTCCGCTAAGAAAAGCAAAACCTACACCCTTTTTTTCTGACTTACCCATATCTGAAGTTTCACCCTCTTGTCTTGTCGAAAAACAGTTTTGACTTTAAAATCAATTCCTACAGTAGATACAAAGGCTGAGGTAAATGAATCATCTGCGTATCGAAACAAAAACGAGGTTTTCCCGACGGAGCTATTTCCTATAATCAATAGCTTGAACATATAATCGAAGTTTTGATCCGCTGCATCCTTTTGCCATCTATTGTCTTGCATCTTGTTAAACGTAACCTGGAAAAGAAATGTCCGAATCAGTAGGTAACTAAAGGGTAAACATAAGCACCAATTACTACTACATGAATAGTTGCCATGGGGGTGCCAAAAGCAAAGTTCAATGAGACATTAAGTACTTTTTGAAAGAAATGCTGTGAATTTGTTTTCAACCAAAGGTTGATTTCGTACCTGAATAATGCCTATAAGGAGGGCTTGATGATCGGTATGGTTACCTGCATAACTTATCCTAAAGAAGCAAACCTTTAAAAAAATTATGAAGGGGGGGGGGAGACTGATGCTAGGGGATCCAGGATTTATTTTAGGGGGGGGGGGCAAAATAGGTTGATCCCATAAACTTGCGTTAGGAGCAAGTTTAATTAACGCAATTTTACGTTAATTAAGTAAATTACACTACTTTAGACAACGTTAGGGGGGAGGGGGGCGCAAGTACAGTACTAAGTACCATTTTACTGGGACGTATAGGAATTACCATGCTATTTGCTGGGACGTATAGAAAAACATTTCCAGAGCATGTACCTATGGATTTGCATACTTTATGTTCCTTCCTGTGCTATTCTAAGGGTTTATGTTCCTTCCTATGCTATTCTAAGGGTTTATGTTCCATCCCATGCTATTCTATGGCCTTATGTTCCTTCCAATGTTATTCTATGGGACCTCACCAGGTGATTAAACACGTTTTGCTTATGTCCCCTCGGTACCTTTCCAAGCGAGCGGGGATTCCCCTCCGGTTCCTACACATTGCAAAAAAGTTGGCTACCTATAAAGTGGCCAAGCATGTTTTGAAACTATAATCAAGGGTGTAGAAGATAATCAGACTGGTTTTTTGTTATTGATATGAATTGCACAAGAATGGGCAGTATAGCTTCACGTGGACATTTTAAAAAAAAGCACGCCTGAGGCAGTGTGGTTACACGTGGACATTTTAAAAAGCGACTGGTTTTTCTGACTTTTTGAAGATTGCCTTAACTCGAGAGCAGTTTGTTATTAAAAAATTGGATGCTACAATCAGAATTGTGTGATTGACATTTGCAAAAAGGGGTAAGGGATTTGCGGATTGGAGTGTAACTCCAGAGTAGTTTGTTATTAAAAAATTGGATGCTACAATCAGAATTGTTTGATTGACGTTTGCAAAAAGGGATAAGGCATTTGCGAATTGGAGTGTAACTCGAGAGTAGTTTGCTATTAAAAAATTGGATGCTACATCAGAATTGTTTCATTGACATTTGCAAAAGGGGGTAAGGGATTTGCGAATTGGAGTGTAACTCGAGAGTAGTTTGTTATTAAAAAATTGGATGCTACAATCAGAATTGTTTGATTGACATTTACAAAAAAGGGTAAGGGATTTGCGGATTGGAGTGTAACTCGAGAGTAGTTTGTTATTAAAAAATTGGATGATACAATCAGAATTATTTGATTAACATTTTCAAAAAGTGATAAGGGATTTGCGAATTTGATTGTAACTCGAGAGTAGGTTGCTATTAAAAAATTGGATGCTACAATCAGAATTGTTTGATTGACATTTGCAAAAAGGGATAAGGGATTTGCAAATTGGACTATACAAACGATATTAATTGAATAATAGGGGAAAAAACAGAGCTAGATAGTATTTGCGAATTGGATTGTATGAAGGTGGAAAAAAAAGAAAAAAAGGGTTAAATTGATTATCAGTTACGGTAACCCCTCGGGGTTGTTAACTCAGGCAATTTGTTATAAATTCGAGACAACATCAATCTATGAAAATGGTTAGTGATGATAGAATGACATTGTGAGTTGACCTAGCTTTACCTCTCCGATGTGTTCTGTATAATACACAAGTTGTGTTTGAACGGTGTTGTCAGTTTAAAATAGGCTCCAACGTTATAGTACACTAAAAAGTTGATACTAAGAGAGACGTAGATGGCAAGAAAATAATTTTAATAAAGAAATTCAGAACAAACCTTAGAAATCCTTGCAAACCAAGTAGTAAGGTGTATTTGAGTACGAACCATCAAGGATCATAAGCACCAATGACCCTAACCAGCAGAGACATCAACTCCCCAAAGGTCCCCTATCCCAAACTCGAAGGGTGCCCCCTCCCCTCCAACTTTTGGCTCCCTCCTCCCATTTTTTTTTTTTTTTATTTTTTTTGGCAATTGACATTTTTTTCTGATAACAAGTATCATTCATTACGATCGTACCTTTCAAATGTGAAACTTAAGTCCATTTTTGGATCGAAAAATAAACTATTTCTGTAAAATCTGAGTTAATAAGGGTTTTTGACCGTAAAATCTAGTTTTTTGTAAGAAAATTATGGAAAATACAATTCTCTGGTTCAAATGTGAAACTTAGGTCCTTTTTTGGATCGAAAAATAAAACTATGTCCGTAAAATCTGAGCTAATAAGGGTTTTTGACTGTAAACTCTAGTTTTTTGTAAGAAAATTATGGAAAATACATTCCGTTGGTTGAAATGTGAATTTTAAGTCCGAGTATTGATCAGACAATAAAGCTAATTACGGGCACTCTAGGCTAATTAAGATTTTTTACAATGAACGATATTTTTTTGTATAACAACTATGAGAAATCCGATTCTTCGCTTCATATTCTAAATATACGTACATTTGGATCGAAAAAATAAACTATTGCCTCCAAATCTGAGATAATTTGGGTTTTTGACCGTAAACTTTAGTTTTTTGTAAGAAAATTATGGAAAATACAATTCTCTGGTTCAAATGTGAAACTTGAGTCCTTTTTTGGATCGAAAAATAAAACTATTTCCGTAAAATCTGAGTTAATAAGGGTTTTTGACTGTAAACTCTAGTTTTTTGTAAAAAAAATTATGGAAAATACAATTTGTTGGCTCATAGGTGAAACTTCAATCCATTTTTGGTTAAGTTTCAGAGTGAATAGACTCTTTATCAGCATTATTCGTCAGATACACTAAATACAATAGACAAAATCTAAATTTAAGAACTAATAAATGCTTCAACAACATCCTTTATTGGATATGGTAGATAAAATTTACAAAATATAAGTATCAGAGCGAATAAAATTTTTTTATCAACATCCTTTGCTAGATACATCGAATAAAATTGATAAAATATAAGTGTCAGAGTGAATAATTTTTTTCTATCAACATGCATTGTCAGATTTATCATATAAAATTGACAAAATCTAAATTTCAGAATGAATAAATTCATTATCAACATCCTTTGTCGGATATTTCAGATAAAATTGACAGAATCTAAGTATCAGAGAGAATTTTTTTTTAACAACATCCTTTGCCAGATACTTCGAATAAAATTGATAAAATCTAAATTTCAGAACGAATAATTGCTTTAACAACATCCTTTGTCGGATATGTCGGATAAAATTGACAAACTCTAAGTATCAGAGTGACTAAATTCTATATCAACATCCTTTTCTCGAATACATAGGATAAAATTGACAGACGTGCGTTACGTGCGCTCACGTAACCTCGTCTAAATTAACCATAAAAAATGAAATAAAGCTATGTCGACTTTGCATGTCTCTCTCACTATGTATGCGCCGTCGCGGTGTACACTCCATGTCTTTCTTGTCAATTTTATCCGATATAGCCGACAAATGATGCTGATCATGCATTTAAAGGATGTTGATAAAGCATTTATTCACTCTGATACATAGATTTTGTCAATTTTATCCCATGTATCCGAGAAAATGATATTGATATGGAATTTAATCACTGATACTTAGATTTTATCAATTTTATCCTATATGCAAATGATGTTGATAATGAATTTATTCACTCTGACACTTGGATTTTGTCAATTTTATCCGATGTAACTTTATCCGAGGTAAATGATGTTGATAAAAAAAATATTCACTCTAACACTTAGATTTGGCAATTTTAATCTATGTATCTGAGAAAAGGATGTTGATGTAGAATTTAATCACTCTGATAGTTCAATTTTGTCAATTTTATCCGACAAATCCGATAAAGAATGTTGTTAAAGCATTTATTCATTCCGATCTTTAGATTTTGTCAATTTCTATTCGATGTATCTGACGAAGGATGTGGATAAAAAAAAATTATTCACTCTGGCACTTACATTCTGTCAATTTTATTCTATGTATCTGGCAAAGGATGTTGTTAAAAAAAAATTATTCACTCTGATACTTATATTTTGTCAATTTTATCCGAAATATCCGACAAAGGATGCTGATAATGAATTTATTCATTCTGAAATTTAGATTTTGTCAATTTTATCCGATGTATCTGCCAATGGAAGTTGATAGAAAATTTATTCACTCTAACACTTAGAATTTGTCAATTTTATCCTATGTATCCGAGAAAAGTATGTTGATATAGAATTTAGTCACTCTGATAATTTGATTTTTTCAATTTTATCCGACAAATCCGATAAAGGATTTTGTTAAAGCATTTATTCATTCTGAAATTTAGATTTTGTCAATTTTATTTCATGTATCTGACAAAAGGATGTTGATAAAAAAAAAATTATTCACTCTGTGACTTATATTTTGTCAATTTTATCCGACATTTCCGACAAAAGATGTTGATAATGAATTTATTCATTCTGAAAACTAGATTTTGTCAATTTTATTTGATGTATCTGACGAAGGATGTTGATAAAAAAAAATTTATTCACACTGACGCTTAGATTCTGTCAATTTTATCCTATGTATCCGAGAAAAGGATGTTCATATAGAACTTAGTCACTCTGATACTTAGATTTTGTCAATTTTATCCGACATATCTGGCAAAGGATGTTGATAATGAATTTATTCATTCTGAAATTTAGATTTTGTCAATTTTATCCGATGTATCCGAGGAAAGGATGTTGATATAGAATTTAGTCACTCTGATACTTAGATTTTGTCGTTTTATCCGACATATCAGACAAAGGATGTTGATAATGAATTTATTCATTCTGAAATTTAGATTTTGTCAATTTTATTTGATGTATCTGACAAAGGATGTTGATAAAAAAAATTTTATTCACACTGACACTTAGATTCTGTCAATTTTATCCTATGTATTCGAGAAAAGGATGTTGATATAGAATTTAGTCACTCTGATACTTAGAATTTGTCAATTTTATCCGACATATCTGATAAAGGATGTTGTTAATGCATTTATTTATTTTGAGATTTAGATTTTTTCAATTTTATTTGAAGTTTCTGACAAAGGATTTTGATAAAAAAATTTATTCACCCTGACACTTATATTTTATCAATTATATTCGATATATCTCGCATACGATGTTGTTAAAAAAAATTCACCCTGATGATTAGATTTTATCAATTTTATCTGACATATCCAATAAAGGATGTTGATAATGAATTTATTCATTCTGAAATTTAGATTTTGTCAATTTTATTTGATGTTCTCTGACAAAGGATGTTGATAAAAAAAATTATTCACTCTAACACTTATATTTTATCAGTTTTATTCGATGTATCTGGCAAAGGATGTTGATAAAAAAATTTAGTCACTCTGAGACTTAGATTTTGTCAATTTTATCCGACATATCCGTTAAAGGATGTTGTTAAAGCATTTATTCATTCTGAAGTTTAGGTTTTGTCAATTTTATTTGATGTATCTGACAAAGGATGTTGATAACGAATTTATTCACTCTGAGACTTAACTAAACATAGATTTAAGTTTCACCTATGAACCATCGAATTGTATTTTCCATAATTTTCTTACAAAAAACTAGAGTTTACAGTCAAAAACCCATATTAACTCAGATTTTACGGAAATAGTTTTATTTTTCGATCCAAAAATAGACTTCAGTTTCACATTTGAACCAGAGAATTGTATTTTCCATAATTTTCTTACAAAAAACTAGAGTTTACGATCAAAAACCCTTATTAGCTCAGATTTTACCGAAATAGTTTATTTTTTCGATCCATAAATGTACTTAAGTTTCACGTTTGAACCAGAGAAATGTATTTTCTATAGTTTTCTTACAAAAAACTATAGTTTACGGTCAAAAACCCTAATTAGCTCAGATTTTACGGAAATAGTTTTATTTTTTGATCCATAAATGGATATAAGTTTCACATTTGAGCCAATGAATTGTATTTTCCATAGTTTTCTTACAAAAAACTAGAGTTTACAGTCAAAAACCCTTATTAGCTCAGATTTTACGGAAATAGTTTTATTTTTCGATCCAAAAAAAGACTTAAGTTTCACATTTGAACCAGAGAGTTGTATTTTTCATAATTTTCTTACAAAAAACTAGAGTTTACGGTCAAAAACCTTTATTAACTCAGATTTTACAGAAATAGTTTTTTTTTCGATCCAAAAATGGACTTAAGTTTGACATTTGAAAGCTACGATTGTAATGAATGATACTTGTTATCAGAAAAAAATGTCAATTGCCAAAAAAAAGAAAAAAAATCAAAAAAAAATGGGGGGAGGGGGCCAAAAGTTGGAGGGGAGGGGGAACCCTTCGAGTTTGGGATAGGGGACCTTTGGGGGGTTGATGTCATACTATAACGTTGGAGCCTATTTTGAACTGACAACACTGTTCAAACACAACTTGTGTATTATACAGAACACATCGGAGAGGTAAAGCTAGGTCAACTCACAATGTCATTCTATCATCATTAAACATTTTCAAAGATTGATGTTTTCTCAAATTTATAACTAATTGCCTGAGTTAACAACCCCGAGGGGTTACCTTAACTGATAATCAGTTTAACCCTTTTTTTTCCTTTTTTCCACCTTCATACAGTCCAATTCGCAAATGCTATCTAGCTCTTTTTTTTCCCTATTATTCAATTAATATCGTTCGTACAGTCCAATTCGCGAATCCCTTATCCCTTTTTGCAAATGTCAATCAAACAATTCTGATTGTAACATCCAATTTTTTAATAACAAACTACTCTCGAGTTACACTCCAATTCGCAAATCCCTTATCCCTTTTTGCAAATGTCAATCAAACAATTCTAATTGTAGCATCCAATTTTTTAATAACAAACTACTCTCGAGTTACACTACAATTCGCAAATCCCTTACCCCTTTTTGCAAATGTCCATCAAACAATTCTGATTGTAGCATCCAATTTTTTAATAACAAACAACTCTCGAGTTACACTCCAATTTGCAAATCCCTTACCTCTTTTTGCAAACGTCAATCAAACAATTCTGATTGTAGCATCCAATTTTTTAATAACAAACTACTCTCGAGTTACACTCCAATTCGCGAATCCCTTACCCCTTTTTGCAAATGTCAATCAAACAATTCTGATTGTAGCATCCAATTTTTTAATAACAAACAACTCTCGAATTACACTCCAATTCGCAAATCCCTTACCCCTTTTTGCAAATGTCAATCAAATAATTATGATTGTAGCATCCAATTTTTTAATAACAAACTACTCTCGAGTTAAGGCAATCTTCAAAAAATCAGAAAAACCAGTCGCTTTTTAAAAAGTTCACGTGTAACCACACTGCCTCAGACGTGCTTTTTTTTTAAAATGGCCACGTGAAGCTATGCTGCCTATTCTTGTGCAATTCTTATCAATAACAAAAAACCAGTATGATTATCTTATACACCCTTGACTATAGTTTCAAAACATGCTTGGCCACTTTATAGGTAGCTAACTTTTTTGCAATGTTTAGGAACCGGAGGGGAATCCCCGCTCGCTTGGAAAGGTACCAAGGGGACATAAGCAAAACGTGTTTAATCACGTGGTGAGGTCCCATAGAATAACATTGGAAGGAACATAAGGCCATAGAATAGCATGGGAGGGAACATAAACCCTTAGAATAGCATAGGAAGGAACATAAACCCTTAGAATAGCACAGGAAGGAACATAAAGTATGCAGATCTATAGGTACATGCTCTGGAAATGTTTTTCCTATACGTCCCAGCAAATAGCATGATAATTCCTATACGTCCCAGCAAAATGGTACTTAGTACTCTACTGGCGCACACCCCCCTCGCCCCCTGGATCTCCCACTGATGCTAAGCTTGAAATGGACTTTCTGCCTGAAAATCGTCAAATTGTTTCCAAGTTTTGTACTTTTTGTGTTTTTTGGTCATCTAAGAGGAAAGCCAAATATCTGGTTTTGCTTTCAGCCCTAAGCTGTCCATTTGCTCAGATATTGAAGTTGTACTCATGGTGAGCCAAACTGCGTATTGTTTCCTAACGACAGAGTTAACATGCAGCTTCAAAGGAAGGAGTGGATGCCTCCAGGGGCGTCATTTTCTGGAGGCGAGGGATGGCAGTTGCCCCCCCCCCCCAATAATGTTGAGAAAAAATTATCACATATCCCATGCTCCTTGACTATTCAGATATGGACCCCTCTCCCCCCCCCAACAAAAATGCTGGAAATTTACCCCTGGATGCCTCACTTTTTGCTCTGCTATAATAGGAAATTTGTAGTGGGAGATTCTAAAAATGTATCTAATTCCTAAAGATGTATGGCTGGTTCTACAAAAAAAAAAAAAAAAAAAAAAAAAAAAAAAAAAAATATATGTGTTTTCAGTGGACGTTTAATCTAATAAGGCCTCAAATGGGGTTTCCCAAAATCTTTTAAATTATTGGAGATGGCGTATGTTGTGCAATGGTTTTTTGATACAAGTATTTTATTTCAAAGTGAATCTTTCAAGCTTTACCCTGCCCTACTTCTAAAGGACACTTGATCAACCCTAATAACCCTACCTCTTGGAAGCACATGCCTTTGTTGTCAAGCTTAAGTTTAAAGCACAACTTGTCTTTGGCAATAGTAAGCAATTAGCTTTTGTGTCATAGGTAATTTGAATGAGAAAGAAAGATGTTGATCAAGTAAAAATCACATTGGATTGTGAGAACATGAATTTAAATAGGCATATGAATATGATAAATAAAAGATAATGTTAGGGATTCAATTTCGTGATATTATGCAATGCTATATCCCTCCAAGTTTCGTTATCTCTTTTCCTGATATCTCCCTATTAAAAAACAAATGAGTTGCTCCCGCAACGTTTTTGTCGGCAAAGCTGACCAAAGACTGCTGCAATAGTTCCCGTCGCCAAAACACCTGTCTTCTATTCGCTTTAACTTATTAAAATTAAATAAAAAAACATGTTTTTTTAACTGAAAGTAAGGAGCGACATTAAAACTTAAAACGAACAGAAATTATTTCGTATATGAAAGAGGCTGCCCCCTCCTCAACGCCTCGCTCTTTACGCTAAAGTTTTTCATTGTTTAAAAAAAAGAGTTGTGAGAAAATCAAACTTTAGCGTAAAGAGCGAGGCGTTGAAGAGGGGACAGCCTCTTTCATATACGGAATAATTTCTGTTCGTCTTAAGTTTTAATGTCACTCCTTACTTTCAGTTTAAAAAAACTTGTTTTTTTTTATTTAATTTTTGAACGTTTTTGAAAAGATACAGGTTTTGATCTTGGCTCACCGTACATGAATAATTAGAACAAAATTTGAAAATTAATTTACTTTTATTTTGTTAAATGGCTTTCTTGAAACTTTTTTAATTTTATTTACGAACGTTTTTATTAGTAATAAATATACGTAACTTACGAATTAACTCACGTAACGAACTTCTATATTCATATATTTTTAATATGTCTATTACGGGTTTGCCCCCTAGTTAATACCTTGTTCTTTAAGCAAAATTTCGAATTTTGTTCCAATTCTTTAAAAATGACCGCTTAATCACAAAGGCTGTTAATTATAATAAATAGCTCTTATGACAGTACTAAAAAATCTTTGGCTTAAACAACGAGGTATTGACTAGGGGGTAAACCCAATCATATATGTAATATTTCTGTTCGTTTAAAGTTTTGATGTTGCTACTGGTGCAGTTGAAAAACTTGTTTTTTATATATAATTTCTGATCTTTTTTAAATAATTCTGGGAAGTCCGGCGTCCCCTTCATAGCAATGTCCCTTCCCCCATGAAAACTTCCTTCATGGAAAGATAATCCCACCTCCCCCCTGACCCACCCACCCCCCCACTACCAGGAAAAATATCTCCTGAAAACGTCTGTATGCTTCCCAATAACCAATACTATATGTTAACATTGGGTAAAGTTAATAACTTTAAGCCCTCCCTCCGGGAGCTTTGGGGGATTAAGTCATCCTAAAAGACATATTTATAATATTTTCGAACATGCTGAACAAAATGGCTATCTCAAAATTTTGATTGGATGACTTTGGGAAAAAAATTAGCGTGGGAGGGGGCCTAGTTGCCCTCCATTTTTTGTTCATTTGAAAATGGAACTAGAACTTTTAATTTCCATTCTAATGAGCCCTCCCACGATATTCTAGGACCACTGGGTCGATACGATCACCCCTGGGAAAAAGAAAAAAAACAACAAATAAACACGCATTCGTGATCTTTCTTCTGGCAAAAAAAATGCAAAATTCCACATTTTTGTAGATAGGAGCTTGAAACCTCTACAGTAGGTTTATCTGATACACGGAATATGATGGTGTGATTTTCATTAAGGTTCTATAATTTTTAGGGGGTCTTTCCCCCTTTTTTCGAAAATCAGCCTACTTTTCTCAGGCACGTAACTTTTGATAGGTCTAAACTTGATGAAACTTATATATTTTAAATCGGCATTACAATCTGATTCTTTTGGTGCATCTATTTGTATCAAAATACGGTTTTCTAGAGTTTCGGTTACCATTGAGACGGGTCGCTCCTTACTTACAGTTCGTTACCACGAACTGTTTGAAAGGCTTTTTTCGACGCGTTTTTGGTTTTAAAAATGCTCTTTACTTATATTTGAATTTCTTTTTGGAAACAGTTTTCAAAATTAATGTCTGCTCGTTTTCTAATTTACATAGTTTTACTATGCCATTTGCAGGAATGGCCATAAAGATGCAGAATTTTTTCTGCTTAAAAACTAAACGATTGAATTCTAGTTCAAATTTAGGCAAATCTGAATATTCAGCCAAAACTTCGATCAGTCGTAGTTTAGTGAAATAGTTTTCAAAAATAATTTCACTAAGGTGTTTGAGGTTGGATGGAGAAAGAGGGATCATCAGCCATAAATAGTTTAAATTTTGATGATTTTTGTCTTCAAAGGGGCAACTCCATCCAGCGTCACCAATTGGAGGATGGGGATAGAAACACCCTCGACTTTGATTCTCAAAAATATCTCTTTCGGCTGTATTTTCATTTTTATAAATGCCGTTTTTCGGGTATATTCATTGTAAAATTGAAAAACAGCGAATCTGACCCCCGCCCCCCGAGATTCTGAAAAACACTTCTCTTCTACACGGTTTTGAATTCATCCTATGGGTACCCTTAATCTATAATTTTATGAATTCTTGATCTATAACAGTTACATTTGCCTCTCCTTTTCTTAAAGATTTGCTTTGTGTGTGTTTGTTTTTTTTCTTTTTTTGCAACTGTTAATATTTTGGAATATATACTTGTTTAGGTCATCAAGCAGTTGATGGTAACCAACTATGTGTAAGGAACGACTCGGGATAATAATAACCGATAGTCTAAAAAATGAATTTAGATAACAACTAATGCGTCAAAAGAATCGGCTTTTAATGCTGGTTTGAAATATCATTAAATAAAAAAAAACAAGTTTTTTTAACTGAAAGTAAGGAGCGACATTAAAACTTAAAACAAACAGAAATTATTCCGTATGTGAAAGGGGTTGTCCCCTCCTCAGTGCCTCGCTCTTTACGCTAAAGTTTTTTATTGTTTAAAAAAAAGACTTGGGAGAAAGCACAGTTTATATAATTATCCAGTATGATCATTCCCTATCTCACCCATTATAAAAACCCGGACCGTGGTGCGAGTGCTCCGGAGAACGTTTTTGCAGATAGAAACATAAGCGGCATCAGATCTTTTCACGGGTAGACAAGTCAGGCGCGAAACAATCGGAAACAAGTGGAAACCCGCTATTACGAATAATGCATTTTTTAACCATGTCTCATTGATAGACTCAAACACACTGATCCACAAATGAAGAAATAAATGGGAGGCGCTTTTTTGTTCGCACCAAGAACGAAGACCAGAAAGGATCTGTGATAAGCTTACTGGATAATTATATAAACTTTGGGAGAAAGGGTCAAACTTTAGCGTAAAGAGCGAGGCTTCGAGGAGGGGACAGCCCCTTTCATATACGGATTAATTTCTGTTCGTTTTAAGTTTCAATGTCGCTCCTTACTTTCAGTTAAAAAAAACTTGTTTTTTTTATTTAACTTCTGAACCTTTTCGAATTAATGCAGGTTTTGATTTTGGCTCACCGTACATTAACTATTAAAACAAAATTAGCATATTAATTTTACTTTTTTTGGTTAAATGGCTTTCTCGAAAGTTGTTTAATTTTATTTACAAACGTTTTCATTAGTAATAAATGTACGCAACTTACGAATTAACTTAGGTAACGAATTTGTATGTTCGTATATTTTTTTTTACATATATTAAGGGGTTCTCCCCCTAGTCAATACCTCGCTATTTACGCTAAAATTAAATTTTTTTTCCAATTCTTTAAGAATGACCCCTTAATCACAAAGGCCTTTAATAAGAATAAATAGCTCTTATGAAATTACTAAAAAAAACTTCAGCGTAAAAAGCGAGGTATTGACTAGGGGGCGAACCCAATTATATACTTAATAATTTATGTTCGTTTTAAGTTTTGATGTTGCTCCTTACTTTCAGTTGAAAAACTTGTTTCTTTTTAATTTAATTTCTGATCGTTTTTTTAAATAATGCTGGGAAACCCGGTACCCCCCTCATAGCAATGTCCCTTCCCTCATGAAACCTTCCTCCATGGAAGATTCCTCCCATGTAACTCCCGACCCCTCCCCACACTACCAGAAAAATCCCTCCTGAAAACGTCTGTATACTTCCCAATACCCAATACTATATGTAAACATAGGGCAAAGTTCAAAACTTACAGCCCTTCCCCCAGGGAGTATGGGGGATTAATCATCCTCAATAACATAGTTATTATATTCTTCGACCATGCTGAACAAAATGGCTATCTCAAAATTTTGATCGGGTGACTTTGGGAAAAAAATGAGCGTGGGAGGGGGCCTAGTTGCCCTTTTTTGGTCACATAAAAAGGGCAGTAGAACTTTTAGTGTCCATTTGAATGAGCCCTCCCGCAATGTCCTAGGACCATTGGGTTGATACGATCACCCCTGGGGATAGGAAAAAACAAATAAACACGCATCCGCCATCTTTCTTCTGGCAAAAAATACAAAATTCCACATTTTTGCAGATAGGAGCTTGAAACCTCTACTGTAGGGTTTTCTGATACGCTGAACCTGATGGTGTGATTTTAAGTAAGGTTCTATGACTTTTAAGGAGTGTTTCCACCTTTTTTCGAAAATAAGGCAAATTTTCTCAGGCGAGTAACTTTTGATGGGTAAAACAAAACTTGATGAAACTTATATATTTGAAATCAGCATAAAAATCTAATTCTTGTGATGTATTTATTGGTATCAAAATTCCGTTTTTTAGAGTTTTGGTTACTATTGAGCCGGGTCGCTCCTTATTTACAGTTCGTTACCACGAACTGTTTGATTCATCAAGTTTGGTGCTATCCATAGAAAGCTAGGTTTCAAGCTTCTATTTTCAAAAATCTAGAGTTTTGCATTATTTCCCAGAAGAAAGATCAAAGGTGCTTGTTTGCTTTTTGTTGCTGTTTTTTTTTTTTCGGCAGTAATCGTATACAACCAATGTTCCCAGAAGATCGGGAGAGGGGTCATTCGAACTGAAATCAAAAGTTCTAGTACCCTTTTTACATGTACAAAAAGATTTTACCAGGGGATAGTGGCATTTCTTTTAATTTTGTGGCTCTAATATACGACTTTGTCCCAAAGAGGACCAAGTTGCTATTATTTGAAAATTTTGAAAAAGCAAATCGATTACAAGCATAAAAATAACTGCATATTGAGCTTCCCAGTTATAGAGGGAGTAAGACCAAATGTTTGTGCATTCCCTTCTGAAAGTCATGTAGTCCAACAAAGTAAATTGTTAATATCAACGGTTATCATAATGATTTGTTCATAAAATTATGGTCAGTGGTATATGGTTACAAATCAGCTTTTATGAAGGGGGGACTGTGAATCTTTTTGTATGTGGGAGGGGGTCCAATTACCTAAAAGAGTTCATTTCAATGCCCAAATTGTCTAACTTTCCATGAGCCTTCAGATAAATATAGATAGGTGTGCATGCGTGCGTGTCATGGAGGAGGGGGGTAGGAATTAATCTCTCATGTCCCTTCATTTAGATTAAACCTGAACAAGGGTTCTGCGGGGTGATAGTCCCCTTTTTATTTCAGATAAACGTTTCTGATGTTTATTTAAAAAGTGCATTTAATTAGATTGATCAGCTTGATATTTCATAAAATTATGCACAATGATGTATAAGTACGCATCAGCTATAATGAAGGAGGGAGCTGGGTCATTGTGTAGGTTATTATGTAGAAATTAATACCTAGTCACTGATTCACGGGATTTTTTTGGTCTACACTTTTATTATTGGTGTCGGGAGGTAATAGCACCTATATATAGGATAAAAGGTTAAATTCAAATTCCTACTGGTATAGAGGTGAAAAAGGGAGGAGAGCGCCATTCGTATCGCAAGGAAATTTCTTGGGGGGGGGGGAGGGGATGCAAGTGCTACCAGAAGCTTTGTTTTTATCGATTCTAAATCGTAATATTTCTCATTTCATATTTATATACATTGTTTGATGTCTCCTTATTTCCCAGTGCGGGGGCGTTGTCCCCTGCTGATATCCTTGTGGATCATCCCTATAAAGCAGGTTTGATTTGCCTTAAGAATGCGGCTTTAAACCTGTGGCAATAAAGACCCTAAAGTTTTCATATTCAAACCCCCACCCTCCTAATACATATTCGAGGGGGCTGTTTTTCGGGATGAATATCATTCACAAAGCATTGTTTTACGTACTTTAGACTATAATGTAAAAAAGAGGATTGAAGGAGGGATTAGTAGCCCCCCTTGAACTTAAGAGAGCTGTGGTTCAAAAGGATCGTAGCAACAAACTTTAAGTATAAAGCAATCCTTGTCAATAGAAATCGGAACTCTAAGATGTTTTGATTGCAACATATGCAACAACAAAATACATTATTTATGTTGATTTTGAACATGCAAAAAAAATAATACTACATTAACTCATTAAATGATTTTAGCGCATGAAACTGTGTACAAATTAGAAACAGAAATTAAACTTCCAGAAAAAGGGGTGTCATCTTGATGGTTAAATAAAAAAAACAAGTTTTTTTTTTAACTGAAAGTAAGGAGCAACACTAAAACTTAAAACGAACAGAAATTATTCCGTATATGAAAGGGGCTGTCCCCTCCCCAACACCACGCTCTTTACGCTAAAGTATTTATTATTTAGAAAAATAGAGTTGCGAGAAAGAGTCAAACTTTAGCGTAAAGAGCGAGGCGTTGAGGAAGGGACAGCCCCCTTCATATACGGAATAATTTCTGTTCGTTTTAATTTTTAATGCTGCTCCTTACTTTCAGTTAAAAAAACTAGTTTTTTTACTTAATTTCTGAATGTTTTTAAATTAATGCAGAATTTGATTTTGGCTAACCGTACATGAATAATTTGAATGAAATTTGCATATTAATTTTACTTTTTTTTTTTTGGTTAAATGGCTTTCTCGAAATTTCTTTAATTTTATTTACGAACGTTTTTATTCGTAATAAATATACGTAACGTACGAATTAACTTACGTAACGAACTTCTATATTCATATATTTTTAATACTTATATTAGGGGGTTCGCCCCCTAGTCAATGCCTCGCTCTTTACGCTAAGATTCGAATTTTGTTCCAATTCTTTAAAGATGACCCCTTAATCACAAAGGCCGTGAATTAGAATAAATAGCTCTGATGAAAGTACTACAAAAACTTTAGCGTAAAGAGCGAGGTATTGACTAGGGGGAGAACCCAATCGTAAACGTAATAACTTCTGTTCGTTTTAAGTTTTGATGTTGCTCCTTAGTTTCAGTTGAAAACTTTGTCTTTTTATAATTTAATTTCTGATCATTTTTTTTTAATAATGCTGGGAAATCCGGCACCTCCTTCATAGCAATTTCACTTCCCCCATGAAATTTTCCTCAATGGAAGATCCTCCAACGTAACCCCCGACCCTCCCCCCTACCACTGCCAGAAAAATTCCCCCTGAAAAGGTCTGTATGCTTCCCATTAACCAATAATATATGTAAACAGTGGACAAAAGTCATAACTTACAGCCCTTCCCCCGGGGACTGTGAGGGATTAAGTCGTCCTTTAAAGACATAGTTATTATATTTATCGTCCATGCTGAACAAAATTGCAATCTCAAAATTGATCGGGTGACTTTGGGAAAAAATGAGCGTGGGAGTGGGCCTTGTTGCCCTCCATTTTTTTGGCCACTTAAAAAGGACTTAAAATCTCAAGATCGGGTGACTTTGGGAAAAAATGAGCGTGGGAGTGGGCCTTGTTGCCCTCCATTTTTTTGGCCAGTTAAAAAGGACACTAGAACGTTTAATTTCCGTTCGAATGAGCCCTCTCGTGATATCCTAGGACCACTGGGTCGATACGATCACCCCTGGGGAAAAGAAACAAAAAAACAAGTAAACACGCATCCGTGATCTTTCTTTTGGAAAAAAATACAAAATTCCACATTATCGCAGATAGGAGCTTCAAACCTTTACAGTACGGTTCTCTGATACACTAAACCTGATGGTGTGATTTTCATTGAGGTTCTATGACTTTTAGGGGGTGTTAACCCTTTTTTGAAAATAAGGCAAATTTTCTCAGGCACGTAACTTTTGATGGGTAAGACTAAACTTGATGAAACTTATATATTTGAAATTAGCATAAAAATCTGATTCTTTTTTTATATCTATTGGTATCAAAATTCCGTTTTTTAGAGTTCCGGTTACTATTGAGCCGGGTCGCTTCTTACTTACAGTTCTTTACCACGAACTGTTTGAAAACTTTGTAATGAAATTCAACATGTAGGCTACGAGAGACCTAAAGGCAATATATAAGAAATAAGAAATTTCTCTTTCTTCTTAGCAAGTGAATTAATATATATATATATATATATATATATATATATATATATATATATATATATATATATATATATATATATATATATATATATATATATATATATATATATATATATAGATATATTTATATAAAGGAACGTTTATTTAAAAAATGAATACATAAATGAGGTCTTTTTTCGAACCATTGCTATGCAAAAGTTAAATTTTGATTTAAAGAGTCAGGTTTAAGGAATGGTAGCCTCCTCGCATTTAGGAGAAAACTGGTTATACTATAACAAATATAAATTAAATAAAAATAAATTCTCGACATTAAAACTTCAAACAAACAAAATTGATTTCTTGTATGTTGGGGATACCCCTTTTCTCCTCAGCCTCAGCACTTTACGATGAAGCCTTGTAGTGCTTTAAAATACTTTTTATTCCAATTTATTGGCTCTTGTGTTTAAGCAATCGTTCTTACAAAATTGGGGCAGCCCCCCCCCCCGTATTCAGAATAATTTCTGTTCGTTTTAAGTTTTAATGTCACTATTTACTTTCATTTGAAAAATACCTTTTTTCTCTTATTTAATTGTTTAAAAGAGTTCTGTTTTTTTTATCTTTCAGCGAAAAATTAAATGAGGGAGCTTTTTTTCTCGGATGAAAGTAAGCACCATCATTCAAACTTCAAACAAATCAAAATTACATTATATTTATAGTGGGTACCTTCCTCTCCACCTTTCGATCCCCTGGTAGTTATTCTAAAAAGTTACTTGTGCTTTACTGAAAGCGTTTTGTGTGCACCAAATATAACAAGACGGTAATCTTTAGTTTTTCTTTTCTTGCTTACTTTTCAAAGTATTTGAACTCAAATTTTATTGCATAAATAAAATGCGCATCAGTGAGCTCCTCTATTCTTGGGATATTTTAAAAGTTTAACTTTTTGTCCCGTTGTCCTTGTGTTAGAGCTTATGATCTTGAAGTAATGATGGAAAATTCTAACTGTTTCAAAAAGCTCAAGGGTGATGGGATAGGGTGGCCTTCATATACAGAATAATTTCTATTCGTTTTAAGTGTTAATACCATTCAATACTTTAATTTGAAAAACTTTTTTCAAATTAATTTTTGTTCCTTTTTAATACCAAATTGAGGTCTCTTACAAATACGAGGTGCTGTGTTGCCACACCTTCAATTCCCATTCTTTACACTAGGTTCAACTTTGGCTTTTTTCCAACGCTTTAATTGATGCACTACCTTAAAGTCTCATAAAAAAGTTTTTTGTCAGTTAATTATCAACTCACTTCTTAGTTGAAAGAAGTAGAAAAAAAATCCAGATCCTTCCGCAATTCGCTTTTAAGCACACCTTTTCCGTTAATTCCACTTTTGACTGGAATTTCTCACTGAAATCTAGCTATTGAGTAGGAGGCCGGATGAACTATGCGGTTGCGTGTAGAATGAGAGACAACTATCGATTTTTATGATTTCCAAGGAAAGTAGATTCCCTCATTCAAGAAAAAATAGCACACTAACTTCGGGTAAAGAGTTTTAAACTTTCGATTTTAGAAGAAAACGAGCCGCTATTGTATAAGATCAAAGCATGAGACCAAGACAGTAAACCTAAGTATATCATATCAAACCTATAATCAGATGTGGCATATTGAATATTACCATGCAAATATATCTTAATGAGACAGTAAATGCTATTATTCACTCACTTAACTATTTACTTTGTATCAGTTGTTTTCTTTTTCGTTCATAAAGTACTATTTTTTGGGATTGGCTTTTTTTTGTAGTCAATTGTTTCATGCTCTTCATCAACTTAGTGTCATGCAATCAACAGATATTTGTGCAAGAGTTACCTCGCTCTATCACTACTAAGATGCTTTTGAATATCATTTTCCTGCAATTGATCCCCCCCCTCATAAAGCTTCCTGTTATTTCCTGTTTGGAAGCCTTTCTTCGTAAAGACCATGAGGTTGCTCCTGCACCAAGTCCGGCGGCAGCTCATTTCTGAACCAAAGTGGTGATTTTCGTTTTTGCACCAAAAGGAATTAAAAGGGGGATTGAGGGGTCCAAGGATTAATTTTTACCTTCAAACATAAAAATTAGAATTCTCTGCATGATTCTGGTTATAACAACGATGCAGTACGCACGCCTTCTCTAATAAAAAAAAATCAATGTGAAGGGTATAGACAATGACCCAATTTATGGCCCTTGGCTTTTGGGTTGCTTGAGATTTGCCCCTTCCCCCAAAGTCATATTTTGTACACTTATTGACCATTTTGAGCAAAATATTTGTCTTAAAGGTTGGATCTGACACCATTGGGGGTGTGTACGGGAGACACCGAGCTCCTTATCGAGTCAACACTGCTGCGTTGACTTTGATAATGCCAGCGAAAAATACTATACCAAATAATAACAGCTTATGAGGCATCGCTCTTCCCAAGGTCAGCCCTAGCGTTTAGTACTGTTACTGTATACAGGTCTTTAAATAAAAATGACTGGATATTTAATTGAGTACTTGTCAGAGTTTTTGGTTATTTTTGGATACTTTTTTTTCTAAAGTATTTTTTAAATAATACTTGACTACTTTTTGAGTAATTAAAAATAAACCTGCTTTCGAATAAAGTAAATTACTTTTTTGGCCCGATACTATGGATTCCCCGGCTACAGCTGAAATTTTTTTTCCAAGTAGAGGGGTTTTATGTTGCTGCAAATTTTGAAGTTGCAAAATCAGTGCCAGATGATTGTTCGTGGCAACGATTAACAGGTAAACTGGTGCTGTTGAGTAGTTTCAACAATGGGAATAAAGGATTGAATACAGAGGACTTTGTGTCATGGTAAAAGGCCTTTTTTAGTTCAACACTTCATCACTTCAAGTTCAACGCTCATCTATATGAGTTGAAAGAATTGTTTCAATAGGAGAAGCCATTTTAACTTCGAATTGAAACCCCTCCGAGACTTAAAACCCTGCTGTCACTAATTATCATGAGGACAAAAATTGAACTAAAAACTTTGTGATAAGAAAAGGGGCTAATCCTAGCAAACTCACAAGTGACCATATGTGCAAGTAGGAAACTTCTGAAGGTACACAACCAAAGATTGCACGTCAACGCACGGAATTTCACACAAGGCAATAACTAAGGTATGCCCTAGAATGGTCTTCATATGGTTTTGTCTTCATACTATATTCATGAATTAAGTTAGGTGATAACAAGGTGTTAAAATTGTATGAATAGCTTTAGTATAAAAGCATTTGGCCTATAAATTTGAATTTGACGCCATTGCGAAGGACCCTCCTTAACAAATAAACATGCTTACTAAACTGCTTAAGCAAGGCTGAAATAAATGTAACTTTTTACCCCTAGATATAATCCATGCCTTATAAATAGAATACAGGAACTAAGTTTATTTACTAGCTTACATTTACGAGTTCCTAAACACATTTTTGTAACATCTGTCAAAAAAAAACTCGATCTTGCAACATAATTACTCTTAGTTTTAGAATCTCGGCAACAATCCACATGATCTAATTTTTTGGAACAGCAAACGGGAACTTTTACAATAGTGATAGAAAATCAAACCTTTCATGGAAATCACCTGCGTCAATAGAAAGATAATTGTAAGTTTGAATTTTGATAACAATATGCATAGAAAATTTCACGGTTTAGACGGATTCCAAATGCTTGTACAAAAGTTTTTCATTGCCGAATTCAGCCATAAAAGCTCAAGCAGAGAATTGTTGGCTTATTTTTGTCGACTCTAGGACATCGTAAAAATAGTTTTGATATTGATAAAAATTTCACCATCAAACTCAACATGTCTGATAGGCCTACCCCTAGAATGGAGGTTTAAAGTCCCTACTAAAAAATTTGATATCATGAAAAAAAATATCAAGAATATAGAAAATAGAATTTTCCCCACGAAGATCGGTCACATCATGTTCATTTGTTTATGTTTTTATCCCGCCAGGGATCATCGGATACAGGGTTGCCACCGTCAGTAGGATTTTACTAGATCTCGTAAAAAAATCTAGTAAACTTAGAGGATCTAGTAAATTTCCCGAAATCTAGAAAAAAGTCATAATTTGTAGTAAACAAAACTTTTGTTATTTTCCATGAATTCAGAGGAAAAAATTAGGGTCCATTCATTACAAAATCTGATTTCGATTACGTTAGGTATTATGGCTACTATTGCTCTCATTTTTGCGATTTCGCGTCAACCCCAGCGCTTAAAAATCTCTACTTTTCTCTCGGCTTTTTCTTGATACTCGCTTTGAAAGGCAAACTATTTAAAATCAGGACTGGTATGCCGGCTTAATTTGTTTTCAAAATTTTTTTCCAAACTCTCATAACAGCTGCTAAGTTTGTTAGTTACGTTTGTTAGTCCCTTTTTAAAGACGCTGCTGGAAACTAACTTTTTCCATACTTGCCCAATTTCTTTATGACTCTCTGCAGCTTGCCCTATTCAAGTGCTGGAGCAGAGAGACAGTTCTTGATTTTGTCAGTCATCAAAACCAAAAACTAAATGTCTCGACTGTTTTCCCTGATGAAAACAAAGCAACTTGTTCTCAGGTCGTCAAGTGGAGTACATGACTGGGTGATCCCCAGCGATTTGACTCGGGCTATCAAGAAATGGAAACAAGTAGATCCCTTCAGTCAGAATTCAACACTAGTGGATACTTTAATTTCGGGTGAGGTCGAGAACGGTTAAAGCCTTTTAAGTGCGACTTTGTTTAATTGTGACTACATATTTTTCTTTTTACTTTTCAATTTGTATGATTTGCCTGACCTGAAGAATATTGACACAATGTTATTTTTGTTAAACTAATTATTTTAAGTTATATAAGTTTCTTTTTCTTGGCAGCCTAGTCTAATTTCAGGTCCAATTTTAATTTACATATTTATACAACTAAACCGGTAGTCAATTACGTCATTCCCGTTTTAAAGTGACATAGATTGTATTGGTTTTTGATTCCCTTGAATAAGAACGAGAGAGAATCCAGAAAAATCAGTTAAGAAATCCTAAATTAATTGCTTTAAAATTTGTCAGAAATCTTTGTAAGCAGCTTATCCCTTATTTAAAGACCAGCCCAGTTAGTGTTTTAAAAGCGGCAAATTTCCTTTAAAAAATGCAAAATATAAGGGTTTAGATTTCGAACCTAAAAACAGAAACTAGTGACAAATTTCAAAAGCCGTCAGTTTTAAACACACCTCAGATTCACGCAAATTTTTTTTTTGAGCATTTAGTAAAAACAGATGCGATTTAGTAAATTTTTCCTCCAGATTTCTTCCAAGCCAGGGTGGCAATCCTGATCGGATACAACCAGTTTTCGTATGATATCGAGAGAGGTCTCATTGGTGCAAAAATTTAAGCTTATGTGCCTCTATAAAACAAAAAGAGATCGTGCAAAGCGCCAATTTTTGCCATTTTTCGCAACTGGCGGGAATAGGGTCAAAATTCTTCTGAGTAAAAATTTCATGTTAAACGAGAGGTTTTGAACTATTAAAAGGCTATTTATGATACTTCTCGGTTTCATAGCCCTTATAGCCGATCGGTGGCTTATTTATTCCAAATGCAGTCCATACAAAATTTGATCGTTACTATAGATGCATTATCAGTGTATTTTTAGCCCTAATTTTGCAAATTTCGTCGAGGTTTTTATGAGTGGTACTCTGAAGGGAAACCCAAAGAGGTTGAAAAGACACATTCCAAGACGGCATTACAACTGGTATCTATGAAGTATGGAACTGCCACTTCAACCGCAGTCGGATGAAGTTAGGGCTGCTGCTCTATGCCAAGCCATTCCAAGTGTAGAATGTAGGTACTAAGACGGAAAGAGCTATCCCTTTATTACACAAGTGGTACTTTTTAAGGAGCTAAGTATCATGACAAAACTTTAGCTTTAAGGGCGAGGGCTCCAGAAGTCTCCACCAGGACATTTAAATGAGCACTCATTCTTGAAGCATTATTACACACAAGTAGAATTTTCAGAGGCAGTGCTGTAGTGCTGCCGAGGTAAAGAGCCATGTGCATTCAGTGTATTATTTTTTTTTCTTTTCTTTCACTTGATCACTTTGTATGGAAGGTGTAGTTGCAAAAACTTTAGAATGGGGCTTGTTTGATAGGAAACGGAAACTTATAGTGTCCTTTTAAAGAATAAATAATAATCAAGGAGCAGCCAGTTTCCCTCTTATGAAGTTGTTGGTAACCGTTTCCTCTACACTTTCTACCCAGGATATCCGATCGCAATTTTGAGACAGATAATTTGTTCAAAACAGCCAAGAATTCTAGTACATACCTGTCCAAGAATGCCGCGACCTCCACAACCCCTTGAGGCGGTCGTAAAAAAAAAAATGTATCTTACGATTATTTACACATAGGTTCTATCAGAGGCCACGCTGTAGCGTTGCCTATAGTAAAAGCCATACGGCTCCATTGTTTTATTATTATTATTTATTATTATTTTTTCCCATAGGCACTTCATATGGAAGGAGTCGTCGTAGAAAATTCAATGGGGGCTCACTCGATTGGAAATTGAGAGTTCTAGTGCCCTTTCTAATAGTCAAAAATTATTGGAGGGCAACTAGCCCCCCCAAAGCTCCTCATTCCCCCAAACACATCCAATAAAAATTTTGAGATAGCCATTTTGTTCAGAGTCGTGGATTTCCAGATAGAAAATATATTTTTGAGGAGGATACTCCCCCACAACCCTCAGGGCAAGGGTTTTAAGTTATGCCCTGGGGGCATATAAGGTTTTTATAGAAGGCGTTGTCGTAGAAACTTCAAAAGAGGGTCATTCGATTGGAAATTAAAGAGCTAGTGCCCTTTTTAATAGTCGAAAGTGAATGGAGTGTAACTAGCCCCCTCCCCCCCCCCCACGCCCATCATTTCCCCAAACACATCCAATCAAAATTTTCAGATAGCCCTTTTGTTCAGCGTAGTGGATTTCCAGATAGAAAATATATTTTGGAGAAGGACACTCCCCCGTAGCTCTTAGGGCAATGGTTTTGAGTTATTCCTTGGGGGTATATAAGGTTTTTATAGAAAGCGGTGTCGTAGAAACTTCAAAACAGGCTCATTCGATTGGAAATCAAAGGGCTAGTGCCCTTTTTAATAGTCGAAAGTGATTGGAGGGCAACTAGCCCCCCCCGTGCCCATCCTTCCCCCAAAAACATCCACTAAAAATTTTGAGATATAATTGGCGATATATTTTTTAATTAATAATAGAAAAGTAGGGACCTTGTTTGGTCTTAGTTGGAATTGGCTTGAAACTTTCAGTGATAACTTTTTGGGTCAAAAGGATCAAATATTGTATTTTGGAATAGAAGGGTGTTTGGGGGGCCTAAAACGAGCTAAAATTTTTGTCATTGATCACTTTGAAACTCACCGCAATAAGTCATTACGCAAACCAACTATTCTGAACAAAAAAGATATCTTAAAATTTGATCGGATGCCTTGGCGGGAGAAGGGTAGTTGTAAAAAGGCGCCAGAGAGGGAATGGTTGCCCTCCAATGACTTTCGATTCTTTCAAATGGCAATTTAATTTTCAATTTCCCATACTTAGCAGAGCCATTAGCTTCTTTGAAGCAGAATCACGTAAATATTTGAGTCTTTATGATATTGGAGGAATAAAGGGGAGTAGAATCCCTTCCAATAACCCTATTATTATTATTACTATTATTATTATTTATTGAAAACCCGCCTTACAAAATCATACAAAAGAAAATGACGGAGTAAAACAAAAGCAAAATATACAAAGCAGATAATCAGTAGAAGGGCCTTATTGACTCGTGACATTATCACGTGGTGTATGGTCCTAATATGGGCATAGAGCCCCTAGGGGAGATGGATTTCTGAGAAATTGATTGCGTAATCAAAGTGTGTCAATGAACTCTTTTTCCAAGATCGATTTATTTGATGTTTCTATGTGTAATAGCTCCGGGACGAAGGTTGCACATGCGCATTGAATTCTAACGGGAACAATGTTATTGATCTAGGACTCGAGGGGGAAGTGAATTTCCGTGGATTTACATAATCGCTAGGGGAAATTATTGATTCACGAAGGGGGGAATTAAGAAACAAACATGGCTTCATTGTTGTTTGGTTAGCTTAACCTGAGAAATTGATTTACATAATCGCTATGGAAATTATTGATTCACGAAGGGGAGAATTAAGAAACATTAAGGTTTCTTTAATCTTTAGGCCTGTTCTGTGAACTTGATTTACATAATCGGCGGGGAAATTGTTGATTCACGAAGAGGGAATTAAGAAACATTAAGGCTTCTTTAATCTTAGGTCTGAGGGATAAACGTTCTTTAGGAAAAATTAATATTCTATTTTTAAATAGGGCTTCATTGATCTTTAGTGTCAGGAATCATAAATGACATCATTTGTTATCTTGGAATTATGCGGGAGTCTAAAGAGATAGAAATTCTATTTTTAAATACGGCTTCACGGAGCTTTAAGTCGGAGAGATAAATTGATATTCTAACGAAACCATAATAGTTTAGCTAGGAAAATTTATGAGATGAAGAGATTAACGTAGGAAAGGGTTTCCTAGAAATTTGAAATGTGAAAGTACTGAGATGCCAAACAAAAGGAACACGATGAAATTACTTTTAGGGATTATTTGGGCGAAACGGTTTTAGACAGCTTATGGAATTATTTCGGCGAAACCGTTAGAGACGTTGATTTAAAAGATGATTTAAAAGATGATTTTTGAGTGTGGTCGTTATAATACACAAGTTCCATTGAACTGTGTTGTGAGGTCCTCTAACCCAACCCCAAAGAGCCCCGATCGCCCTACCCCAATCCAAAGGGTTCCCATCCCCCAAACCCCAACCCGAAGGAAGCCCCCGGTCCTCAAAGCCCCCCAAACTCCCAAAGGCCCTCCACCGGTCCCCCAAAGGCCCACCCAGACCCCCAAAGGCCATCCCCAGGCCCCAAATGTCCCCCAGGCTCCCAACTGTCCCCCCGGACACTCAAAGGCCCCCCAAGCTCCCAAAGGGCCACCGGCACCCCAAAGGCCCACCCAGACCCCCAAATGCCATCCCCGGGCCCCCCAAAGGCACAGCGAGCGCCCAAAGGACCACCGGGGTCCCAAACGCCCTCCACCCGGCCCCAACTGTCCCCCAGGCCCCCAAAGGCCCTCCCCGCCCCCCAAAGGTCCACCCAGACCTCCAAATGCCATCCCCGGACCCCAAAGCCCATCCCCCGGTCCCCAAGGTTCCCCCGAGCTCCCAAAGGACCACCGACCCTCAAGAGACCCACAGACCCTCAAAGGCTCTCCCCGAGCACTCGTCTTTCGTTGATGTGTGTTTTCTGAAACCTATGATTTGGGATGTGTAGTTTGCTACTTCAGGCTTTTCTGAGCTAAGGTTTCCTAGTATTTCCTAGGTGAATGTTGTCTGAAACCAAGAGTTTGGGATGAGTAGTTTGCTATTTCAGGCTTTTATGAGCTAGGTTTCTTAGCCATTCGTTGATGTGTGTTGAGTGAAACTTATGATTTGGGATGGTTAATTTGCTATTTTTGACTTTTCTGAGCTAGATTTCTTAGCCTATCATATGTGTGTCCTTTCAGAAAATTATGATTTGGGAGGTGTAGTTTGCTTTTGGACTTTTCAGAGCTAGGATTCTTAGTCACTCATAGGTGTTTGTTGTCTGAAACTTCGAGTTTGGGATGAGTAGTTGACTATTTCAGACTTTTCTGAGCTAAGGTTTCTTAGTATTTCGTAGGTGAATGCTGTCTGTAACTGGAGGTGTAGTTTGCTTTTTGGACTTTTCAGAGCTAGGATTCTTAGTCACTCATAGGTGTTTGTTGTCTGAAACTTAGAGTTTGGGATGAGTAGTTGGCTATTTCAGACTTTTCTGAGCTAAGGTTTCTTAGTATTTAGTAGGTGAATGCTGTCTGAAACTTATGATTTGGGATATGTAAATTACTATTTCGGGCTTTTCTGAGTTGGATTTCTTAGTCTTTCATAGGTGTGTAGTGTCTGAAACCTATGATTTGGGATGTGTCGTTTTCTATTTTAGTCTTTTCTGAGATTGTTTTATTATAATTTAATAGGTAATTTTTGTATGAAACAAATGAGTTTTGAGGTTTCGTTTGCTATTTAAGTATTTTCTGAGCTAAGTTTTTCTATTATTTCGTAGGTGAATGTTGTCTGAAACCAATAGTTTGGGATGTGTAATTTGCTATTTCCGACTTTTCATAACCGGATTTCTTAGTCTTTCGTAGGTGTGTGGTGTCTGAAACCTATGATTTGGGATGTGTGGGTTGCTATTTCAGGCTTTTCTGAGTTGGATTTCTTAGTCTTTCATAGGTGTGTAGTGTCTGAAATCTATGATTTGGAGTGGATGGATTGCTACTTTTGACTTTTCTGAGCTGGATTTCTTAGCCTTTCATAGGTGTTTGTTGTCTGAAACCTATGATTTGGGATGTGTAGTTTGCTATTTTCGGCTTTTCTGAGCTAGGTTTCTTAGCCGTTCATAGGTGAGTGTTGTCTGAAACCTATGATTTGGGATATGTAATTTGCTATTTCTGACTTTTCATAACCGGATTTCTTAGTCTTTCGTAGGTGTGTGATGTCTGAAACCTATGATTTGGGGGTGTGTGGGTTGAT